>NC_092717.1:254147254-254344754 GCF_047496885.1 Scyliorhinus torazame | reverse complement strand
CGTAGGGTCCCAGCACCACTCAAGGACCGCCTCAAGCAGCAGCTGCAGGATCTCCAGGACCAAGGAGTGCTTTCCCGGGTCACGGAGCCAACGCCATGGGTCAGCTCCATGGTGTGTGTCAAGAAGCCCTCCGGCGAGCTCCGGATCTGCATCGACCCAAAAGACCTGAACAACAACTTTATGAGGGAACACTACCCCATACCCAAACGAGAAGAAATCACGAGCGAAATGGCTCGGGCAAAAATATTCACCAAGCTTGGTGCCTCAAAGAGTTTTTGGCAGATTCAACTGATCAGTCAGCAGGAAGCTGTGCACTTTCAACACTCCCTTTGGCAGATACTGCTACAATAGGATGCCATTCGGCTCATCTCGGCATCCGAGGTGTTCCATCGCATCATGGAACAGATGATGGAGGGCATCGAAGGGGTGCGCATCTACGTAGACAACGTTATCATCTGGTCCACCACACCGCAGGAGCACATCAGTCGTCTCCAGCGTGTCTTTGCAAGGATACGAGAACACGCCTGCGCCTCAACCGAGCCAAGTGCTCTTTTGGCCAAACTGAGCTAAAGTTTTTGGGGGACCACATCTCCCAGTCAGGGGTGCGGCCGGATGCCGACAAAGTGGCAGCCATCGCAGCCATGCAGCAGCCGTCAGACAAGAAGGCAGTGTTGCGCTTTCTCGGGATGGTCAACTTCCTGGGAAGTTTATCCCCAACCTTGCCTCGCACACAACGGCTCTTCGCCACCTGGTCAAAAAGACAACGGAATTCCAGTGGCTGCCCGCACACCAGAAGGAATGGGAGGAGCTCAAGGTCAAGCTCACCACCGCCCCGGTACTGGAGTTTTTCGATACCACTCTGGACACAAAGATCTCGACTGACGCCCACCAGTCCGGCATTGGGGCGGTACTCCTTGCAACGGGACGACACCGCATCATGGGCCCCGGTCGCCTCTGCGTCGTGGGTCATGACCCCCAACAGAACAGCGCTATGCGCAGATTTGAAAAGGAGTGCCTAGGCCTGTTGACCGGCATCGACAAATTCCACGACTATGTGGATGGTCTTCCGCAGTTCACTGTGGAGACCGACCATCACCCCTGGTCGGCATCATTCAGAAGGACCTCAACGATATGACCCCTCGCCTCCAGCGCATTCTGCTCAAGCTCCGGAGGTACGGCTTCCAACTTGTCTACACCCGGGGGAAGGACCTCATCATCGCGGATGCCCTGTCCAGAGCAGTGAGCACACCGCCCGAATCGGAGGGGCTCGTTTGTCAGGTCGACGCACAAGTAGCCTCACATCGGCCAATCTGCCGGTTACTGACACACGTCTGGCCCACATTCGCCATGAGACTGCGGCTGACCCCTTTCTACAGGCGTGTGATGCACCACATGACGGAAGGGTGGCTCAAGGGGCAGTGCCCACAATTTTACATTGTCCGGGGACGACTTGGCTGTCATTGATGAGTCTCTTGAAGTTGGACCGGATTGCGATCCCACACAGCATGCACCGGCTTGTCCTCGAACTGCACGAAGGCCATCTCGGAGTTGTAAAGTGCAGGCGGAGGGCCCGACAGGCTGTGTACTGGCCGGCATCAGCGGACGACATCACCAACATGGTGCTCAACTGCCCCACCTGCCAAAGGTTTCAGCCGGCGCAACCCCCTGAGACGCTTCAGCCCCATGAGTTGGGTCACGTCCCCCTGGCGAAGGTGGGTGTGGATCTCTTTCATGCGCTCGGCAGGGACTACATTATTCTGATTGACTACTTCTCAAGTATCCGGAGGTCATACGCCTGCACGACATGACATCATCAGCTGTCATCCGGGCATGCAAAGAAACCTTCGCTCGCCATGGAATTCCGCTCACTGTCATGTCTGACAACGGGGCCTTGCTTTGCGAGCCAAGAATGGCCTTCCTTTGCCACTTCATACAACTTCACGCACGTGACGTCCAGTCCCTTGCATCCCCAGTCGAATGGCAAGGCGGGAAAGGGCGTCCACATTGTGAAGCGGCTCCTCTGCAAGGCTGCTGATGCCGGATTTGACTTCTGTTTAGCCCTGCTGGCCTCATCGCTCGGCCCCACTGTCCACAGGCCTCTCGCCGGCCCAACTGTTGAAGGGTCACACCCTCAGGACCACTGTGCCATCCATTCATGTTCCTGACCTCGACCGTGCTCCAGTACTGCGGAGGATGCAACAACAGCGTGCTCAGCAGAAGGTGGCACATGACGCTCAGGCGACTGATCTTCCTGCCCTGGCGCCTGGAGACACGTCCGCATACACCTACCGGAGGGTGGCTGGTCGGCAACTGCCGAGGTCTCCGCCGCGTGGCTCCCGCTCGTTCCTGGTTCGCATGCCTGATGGCTCCATTCGCCGCCGTAATCGGCGGGCCCTTCGGCTGCTTCCGCGCTCGCTACACGATCATGCACCGTGCCCACGCCCTCCTGTTGTCCCTGATGTCAACTTGTTGATCTTCCTGACACTCTGCCCATTCCTCTCTCGCCCGTGGCCAGGCCCATTCCTCAGCCGGTGGATCCTGACCCACCCTTGAGACGGTCGACCTGAATTCGTCGCCCACCTGAGAGACTGGATTTATGAGCTGTTAGCACACTGGACTCACTGAATCGTTTTACAGACTGTTAACGTGTTCTTTTCTTGCCGTCATTGTTCAGGAGTTCTCTCTCGTTATTTGTTGATTGCATTTGTTCTGTTATTGGTACAACCTCGTTGCTCTGTTGCACCTGACACCTTCCTCTGTATATAGTTTAGCCTCATGTACATGTTGTAAATATTGCACACACATACTCAGATGCACTCAGTACACATTGTATTTATTATCCTGTAGGCACATATCCTTTGTGAAAGGGGGGGATGTCATGATATCCACATCAGCGTATCATGGTGCAATCACACACACACTGATGGACAGGTAGTTGGACCAACCAACACACACATAACATCGCAGCCATCACCAGTGAGAGCACACGCACTATAAAACAGGGAACACCACAGTTCCCGCTCATTCTACCAGGAGATAGCTCAGAGCACAGAGCTCAGACATACACCATGTGCTGAGTGCCCTCACTAAGATAGTGATAGGGCTGGGTCCACAGGTTAGCTGGTGAAGCACGTACCAAGCCAGTAGTTAGTTGTTACCGTTGCTTAGACAATAAAACAGAGTTGTACCATCTACAGCCGTGTTGGATCATTTGTGCATCGGAACACCCAACATGACAAAAGAGAGAGTGATAAAGAGCGAGGAGAGTGACAGAGAGAGTGATAGAGCGAGAGAGACAGAGAGAGAGTCAGGAGAGAGAGACAGAGGGAGAGAGACAGAGAGAGAGAGACAGAGACAGAGAGAGAGAGACGAGACAGGGAGAGTGACAGAGAGTGAGAGAGTGACAGAGAGAGAGAGACAGAGTGAGAGTGACAGGGAAACGGCGAGAGAGAGTGACAGAGAGAGAGACAGAGAGAGAGAGAGCCAGAGAGAGTGACAGAGGGAGAGACAGAGAGAGAGAATGACAGAGTGAGAGGACTGACAGGGAAACAGAGAGAGGGAGACAGAGAGAGTGACAGAGTGTGTGACAGAGAAACATATATAGAGAGAGAACAGAGAATGACAGAGAGGGAAAGTGATAGAGAAACAAGAGAGAGAAGGGACAGAGAGAGAGAGAGAGAGACACACAGAGAGACACACAGAGAAAGACAGAGAGAGAGACAGAGAGAGAGAGACTGACCGAGAGAGACAGCGAGAGAGTGAGAGAGAGAGAGAGTAACAGAGAGAGAGACAGACAGACAGAGAGAGAGAGAGAGATAGAGAGAGAGAGAGACAGAGAGTCAGCGAGACAGAGAGAGAG
The DNA here is from genome assembly GCF_047496885.1 of Scyliorhinus torazame. Lineage (NCBI taxonomy): Eukaryota > Metazoa > Chordata > Chondrichthyes > Carcharhiniformes > Scyliorhinidae > Scyliorhinus > Scyliorhinus torazame. The sequence continues at coordinate 254,340,895 of NC_092717.1, read as the reverse complement.
ACAGAGACAGGGAGAGTGATGGAGAGAGAGAACAACAGAGAGTCAGCGAGACAGAGAGAGAGACAGAGACAGGGGAGAGTGATGGAGAGAGAGAACAACAGAGACCAAGAGTGAGAGAGAGGAAGCGAGAGTGACTGAGAGAGTGGCAGAGAGAGAGGACAGAGAGAGCCAGAGTGACTGAGAGAGTGACAGAGAGAGAGAGACAGAGAGAGCGAGAGTGACTGAGAGAGTGACAAGAGAGTATTTCATAGAATTTACAGTGCAGAAGGAGGCCATTCGGCCCATCGAGTCTGCACCGGCTCTTGGAAAGAGCAACCCTACCCAAGCCCACACTTCCACCCTATCCCCACGACCCAGTACACCCCACCCAACACTAAGGGCAATTTTTGGACACTAAGGGCAATTTGGACTGTGGGAGGAAACCGGAGCACCCGGAGGAAACCCACGCACACAAGGGGAGGACGTGCAGACTCCGCACAGACAGTGACCCAGCGGGGAATCGAACCTGGGACCCTGGAGCTGTGAAGCAATTGTGCGAACCACAATGCTATCATGCCTACTCTTGGAGAGTGACAGAGAGAGTGACAGAGAGAGAGACAGAGGAGAGAGAGACAGAAACAGAGAGCGAGAGAGAGACAGAGAGAGAGGGAGAGAGAGAGAGAGAGAGAGAGAGACAGAGAGAGAGAGAGAGACAGAGAGAGAGAGAGACAGAGAGAGAGACAAGAGAGAGAGACAGAAACAGAGAGCGAGAGAGAGAGAGAGAGAGACAGAAACAGAGAGCGGAGAGAGAGAGCAGAGAGAGAGAGTGACAGAGAGAGAGAGAGAGAGAGAGAGACAAGAGAGAGAGACAGAGAGAGAGAGAGATAGACAGAGAGAGAGAGAGAGAGAGAGATAGACAGAGAGAGAGACAAAGAGAGAGAGAGACAGAGAGAGAGACAGAGAGAGAGACAGAGAGAGAGAGACAGAGAGAGAGAGAGAGAGACAGAGAGAGAGAGAGACAGAGAGGGGGAGAGGAGAGAGAGAGAGAGAGCAGAGAGAGAGAGACAGAGAGAGAGAGAGAGAGACAGAGAGAGAGAGAGACAGAGAGAGAGAGAGAGAGACAGAAGAGAGAGAGGACAGAGAGAGAGACAGAAACAGAGAGCGAGAGAGAGACAGAGAGAGAGACTGAAAGAGAGAGTGATAGAGAGGAGTGACAGAGAGAGTGACAGAGAGAGAGAGACAGAGAGAGAGACAGAGAGAGAGAGAGATAGACAGAGAGAGAGACAAAGAGAGAGAGAGACAGAGAGAGAGAGAGAGAGACAGAGAGAGAGTGACAGAGAGAGCAGAGAGAGAGAGAGAGAGGCAGAGAGAGAGACAGAGAGAGAGAGAGTGATAGAGAGCGAGAGAGACAGAGAGAGTGACAGAGAGACAGAGAGAGAGACAGAGAGAGAGAGACAGAGAGAGAGAGAAGGACAGGAAGAGTGACAGAGAGAGAGAGTGACAGAGAGGCAGAGTGAGAGAGGACGAGAGAGAGAGACAGAGAGAGTGACAGAGAGGGAGAATGACAGAGAGCGTGACAGAGAGAGACAGTGACAGATTGAGAGAGAAACCGAGAGAATGACAGAGAGTGAGAGAGTGACAGAGAAACAGAGAGAGAGACTAGAGAGAGTGACAGAGAGTGTGACAGAGAGTTATATATAGAGAGAGATGCAGAGAATGACAGAGAGGGAGAATGACAGAGAAACAGAGAGAGAGAGAGACAGAGAGAGTGACAGAGAAACAGAGAGAGAAACAGAGAGACAGAGAGAGAGAGTGACTGAGAGAGTGGCCGAGAGACAGAGTGAGAGTGACAGGGAAAACGGCGAGAGAGAGAGTGAAAGAGAGAGAGACAGAGAGAGACCGAGAGAGAGACAGAGGAGAGAGAGACAGAGATAGAGACCGAGAGAGAGAGAGACAGAAAGAGAGAGACTGAGAGAGAGAGACAGAGAGAGAGAGACCGAGAGAGAGAGAGAGACAGAGAGAGAAAGAGAGAGAGAGACAGAGCGAGAGAGACAGAGATAGATGTCGTGTTGGGTGTTCCGATGCACAAATGATCCAACACGGCTGTAGATGGTATAACTCTGTTTTATTGGCTTAACAACGACAACTACTAACTACTGCTTGGGTTCGTGCTTCACCAGCTAACCTGTGGACCCAGCCCTATCACTATCTTAGTGAGGCACTCAGCACACGGTGTATGTCTGAGTGGCACGCTGTGAGCTCTGTGCTCTGAGCTACCTCCTGGTAGAATGAGCGGGAACTGTGGTGTTCCCTGTTTTATCGTGCGTGTGCTCTCACTGGTGATTGGCTGCGATGTTGTGTGTGTGTTGGTTGGTCCAACTACCTGTCCATCAGTGTGTGTGTGATTGCACCATGATACGCTGATGTGGATATCATGACAGTAGAGAGACCGAGAGAGAGACACAGAGAGAGACACAGACAGAGACACAGTGAGAGACACAGACAGAGACACAGAGCGAGATAGAGATAGAGACTGACGAGAGAGACTGACGAGAGAGACAGAGAGAGTGAGAGAGAGAGAGAGTGACAGAGAGAGAGAGGGAGAGAGACACAGAGAGAGACACAGAGGACACAGAGAGAGAGTCACAGTGAGAGACACAGAGAGAGACACAGAGAGCGACATAGAGAGACAGAGAGAGACCACAACAGAGAGTCACAGAGAGAGACAGAGAGAGAGAGAGACTGACCAAGAGAGACGAGAGAGTGAGAGGAAAGAGTAACAGAGAGAGTGACAGAGAGAGACACACAGAGATATACCGAGAGAGACCAGACCAGACACAGACGAGAGACACAGTGAGAGACCCAGAGAGACACAGTGAGAGACACAGACAGAGACACAGAGAGAGACATAGAGAGAGACACAGAGAGACACAGAGAGACACAGAGAGACAGAGAGAGAGACACAGAAAGACACAGAGAGAGACATAGAGAGAGACATAGAGAGAGACACAGAGAGACACAGAGAGAGACACAGAGAGAGACACACAGACAGTGACACAGAGAGACACAGAGAGAGACACCCAGAGAGACACAGAGAGACAGAGAGAGAGACACACAGAGAGACACAGAGAGACAGAGAGAGAGACACACAGAGAGACACAGAGAGACAGAGAGAGACACACAGAGACACACAGAGAGAGAGACTGACCGGAGAGACAACGAGAGAGTGAGAGGGAAAGAGTAACAGAGAGAGTGACAGAGAGAGAACACAGAGATATACAGAGGGAGACACAGAGAGAGACACAGTGAGAGACACAGTGAGAGACACAGAGAGAGACACAGACAGAGACACAGACAGAGACACAGTGAGAGGACACAATGAGAGAATGAGAGGGAGAGAGTAACAGAGAGAGTGACAGAGAGACAGACAGATAAAGAGAGACAGAGAGAGGGACAGAGAGTGAGACAGAAAGAGAGAGACCAGAGAGAGACAGAGAGAGAAACGGAGAGAGAGAGACAGAGAGAGTGGTGGAGAGAGAGAACAACAGAGAAAGTGACAGAGTGAGAAAGTACGAAGTCTCACAACACCAGGTTAAAGTCCAACAGGTTTGTTTCGATGTCACTAGCTTTCGGAGCGCTGCTCCTTCCTCAGGTGAATGAAGAGGTATGTTCCAGAAACACATATATAGGCAAATTCAAGATGCCAAACAATGCTAGGAATGCGAGCATTAGCAGGTGCTCGCATTCCTAGCATTGTTTGGCATCTTTGAATTAGTCCCCTATATGTGTTTCTGGAACAGACCTCTTCATTCACCTGAGGAAGGAGCAGCGCTCCGAAAGCTAGTGACATCGAAACAAACCTGTTGGACTTTAAGCTGGTGTTGTAAGACTTCGTACTGTGCTCACCCCAGTCAACGCCGGCATCTCCACATCAGAGTGAGAAAGACAGAGGGAGCGAGAGAGAGTGACAAAGAGAGAGGCAGAGGGAGCGAGAGTGACAGAGAGAGAGAAAGAGATGGTTAGAGACGGAGTGACGGAGAGAGAGTTTCAGAGAGACCAGAGACAGAGACATACAAAGAGAGAGAGACAGAGAGAGAGAGAAAGAGCTGGATAGAGAGTGATGGAGTGACGGAGAGTTTCAGAGACACCAGAGACACAGAGAGACAGAGAGAGAGACAGAGAGAAAGAGAGATAGAGAGACACTGTCTCTGTTACTGTCTCCCTCTCTCTCACTGTTCTCCCTCGCTCTCTCTCTCTCTGTTCCCCCTCTCTCTCTCTCTTCCCTCTCTCTCGCTCTCTCTCTGTTCCATCTCTCTCTCTCTCTGTTCCCTCGCTCTCTCTCTCTGTTCCCTCCCTCTCTCTCTCTGTTCCCTCTCTCTCTCTCTCTCTCTGTTCCCTCTTTCTCTCTCTGTGTTTCCTCTCTCTCTCTCTCTCTCAGTTGCCCAATTCTCTCTCTCTGTTCTATCTATCTCTCTCTCTCTGTTCCCTCTCTCTCTCTCTCTCCGGTCCCTCTCTTGCTCTCTCTCTGTTCCCTCTCTCTCTCTCTGTTCCCTAACTCACTCTGTTCCCTCTCTCTCTCTCGGTTCCATCTCTCTCTCTCTCTCTGTTCCCTCTCTCTCGCTCTCTGTTCCCTCTCTCACTCTCTCTCCCTGTTCTCTCTCACTCTCATTCTCTCTCTGTTCTCTCACTATCTCTCTCTCTCTTCACTCTCTCTCTCTCTCTGTTGGGTCTCTCTCTCTCTCTGTACCCTCTCTCTATCTCTCTGTTCCCTCTCTCTCTCTCCCTCTGTTCTCCACCTCTCTCTCTCTGTTCCCTTTCTCTCTATCTCTCTGTTCCCTCTCTCTCTCTGTTCCCTCGCTCTCTCTCTCTCTGTTCCCTCTCTCTCTCCCTCTCACTTTGTTCCCTCACCCTCTCTCTCTCTGTTCCCTCTCTCTCTCTCTCTCTGTTCTCCCTCTCTCTCTCTGTTCCCTTTCTCTCTCTCTCTGTTCCCTTTCTCTCTCTCTCTCTGTTCCCTCTCTCTCTCTCTCTCTCTGTTCTCTCTCTCTCTGTTCCCTCTCTCTCTCTCTCAGTTCCCTCTCTCTCCCTCTCTCTCTGTGTTCCCACATTCTCTCTCTCTGTTCCCTCTACCTCTCTCTCTCTCTGTTCCCTCTCTCTCTCTCTCTCTGTTCCCTCTCTCTCTCTCTCTCTTTCTGTTCCCTCTCTCTGTTCCCACTCTCTCTCTCCCTCTTCCCCCCCCCTCTCTCTGTTCTCCCACACTCTCTCTCGGTTCCCTCTACCTATCTCTCTCTGTTCCCTCTCTCTCTCTCTCTCTGTTCCCTCTCTCTCGCTCTCTGTTCCCTCTCTCTCTCTCTGTTCCCTCTCTCCCTCTCTCTGTTCCCTCACACTCTCTCTCTGTTCCCTCACTCTCTCTCTCTGTTCACTCTCATTCTCTCTCTTTCTTTCCCCCTCTCTCTCTCTCTCTCTGTTCCCTCTCTCTCTCTCTTTGGTCCCTCACTCTCTCTCTCTCTTTGTTCCCTCACTCTCTCTCTCTCTATTACCTCTCTCTCCCTGTTCTCTCTCTCTCTCTCTGTTCCCTATCTCTCTCTCTCTGTTCGCTATCTCTCTCTCTGTTCTCTCACTCTCTCTGCCTCTGTTCCCTCTCACTCTCTCTCTCTCTATTCCCTCACTCTCGCTCTCTCTGTTCACACTCTCTCTCTCGCTCTCTATTCTCTCTCCCTCTCCCTCTCTCTCTGTTACCTCTCTCTCTCTCTCTCTCTATTCCCTTACTCTTTCTCTCTCTCTCTGTTCCCTCTCTCGCTCTCTCTCTCTGTTCCCCCTCTCTCTCTCTCTGTGTTCCCTCTGTCTCTCTCTCTGTTCCATCTTTCTCTCTATCTCTGTTCCCTTTCTCTCTCTCTCTGTTCACTCTCTCACCCTCGCTTTCTCTGTTCCCTCTCTCTCTATTCCCCCACTGTCTCTGTCTCTTCCCTCTGTCTCTCTCTCTGTTCCCTCTCTCCCTCTCTCTCTCTCTGTTGCCTCTCTCTGTTCCCTCTCTCTCTCTCTCTCTCTTACCCCCCTCTCTCTCTCTCTGTTCTCTCATTCTCTCTCTCGGTTCCCTCTCTCTCTCTCTGTTCCCCCCCTCTCTCTCTATGTCTCTGTTCCCTCTCTCTCTCTCTATTCCCTCACTCTTTCTCTCTCTCTCTGTTCCCTCTCTCTCTCTCCCTCTGTTCCCTCACTCTCGCTCTCTCTGTTCCCTCTCTCTCTCTCACTCTCTATTCCCTCTCTCTCTCTCTGTTCCCCCTCTCTCTCTCTCTATTCCCTCACTCTTTCTCTCTCTCTCTGTTTTCTCTCTCTCTATTCCCGCACTGGCTCTCTCTCTTCCCTCTGTCTCTCTCTCTGTTCCCTCTCTCCCTCTCTCTCTCTGTTGCCTCTCTCTGTTCCCTCTCTCTCTCTCTCTCTCTTACCCCTCTCTCTCTCTCTCTGTTCTCTCACTCTCTCTCACGGTTCCCTCTCTCTCTCTCTCTCTGTTCCCTCTCTCTCTCTCTCTGTCTCTGTTCCCACTCTCTCTCTCTGTTCCCTCACTCTCTCTGTTCCCCCCCTCTCTCTCTCTCGGTTCTGTCTCTCTCTATCTCTCTCTCTTCAATCTTTCTCTCTCTCTGTTCCGTCTCTCTCTCTCTGTTCCCTCTCTCGCTGTCTCTCTGTTCTCCCCCTCTCTCTCTCTGTTCCCTTTCTCTCTCTCTCTCTGTTCCCTCTCTCTCTGTTCCCTCGCTCTCTCTCTCTGTTCCCTCTCTCTCTCCCTCTCACTCTGTTCCCTCACCCTCTCTCTCTCTGTTCCCTCTCTCTCTCTCCCTCTCTGTTCCCTTTCTCTCGCTCTCTGTTCCCTCTCTCTCACTCTGTTCCCTCTCTCTCTCTCTCTCTCTCTGTTCCCTCTCTCTCTCTCAGTTCCCTCTCTCTGTTCTCTCTCTCTCCCTCTGTTCTCATCTCTCTCTCTTCCCTGTCTCTCTTTCTCACTCTGTTCCCTCTCTCTCTCTCTGTTGCCGCTTCGCTCTCTCTGTTCTCCCTCTCTCTCTCCATTCTCTCTCTCTCTCTCTCTGTTCCCTCTTTCTCACTCTATGTGCCCTCTCTCTCTCTCTCTCTGTTCCCTCATTCTCTCCGTCTGTTCCCTCTATGTCTCACTCTCTCTCTGTTCCCTCTCTCTCTCTCTCTGTTCCCTCTCTCGCTCTCTCTCTGTTCTCTCTCTCTCTCTCTCTCTCTCTCTCGTTTCCCTCTCTCTCTCTCTCCCTCTCTGTTCCCTCTCTCTCTCTCTGTTCCCTCTCTCTCTCTCTCTGTTCCCTCTCTCTCTCCCTCTCTCTGTTCACCCTCTCCCTCTCTCTGTTCCCTCACTCTCTCTCTCTCTGTTCCCTCACTCTCTCTCTCTGTTCCCTCTCTCTCTCTCTCTTTCATTCCCCCTCTCTCTCTCTCTCTCTCTGTTCCCTCTCTCTCTCTCTCTTTGTTCCCTCACTCTCCCTCTCTCTCTCATCCCTCTCTCTCCCCCTGTTCTCTCTCTCTCTCTCTCTCTGTTCCCTATCTCTCTCTCTCTCTCTGTTCGTTCTCTCTCTCTCTGTTCGCTATCTCTCTCTCTGTTCCCTCACTCTCTCTCCCTCTCTTTCCTCTCTCTCTCTCTATTCCCTCACTCTCGCTCTCTCTGTTCCCTCTCTCTCTCTCGCTCTCTATTCCCCCTCTCTGTCTCTCTGTTCCCTCTGTCTCTCTCTCTGTTGCCTCTCTCTCTCTCTTCCCTCTCTCTCTCTCCCTGTTCCCTCTCTCACCCTCGCTCTCTCTGTTCCCTCTATGTCTCTGTTCCATCTCTCTCGCTCAGTTCCCTCACTCTCTCTCTCTCTTCCCTCATTCTTTCTCTCTCTTTCTGTTCCCTCTCTCTCTCTCTGTTCCCTCTCTCGCTCACTCTGTTCCCTCTCTCTCTCATTCTGTTCCCTCTCTCTCTCTATCTCTGCTCTCTCTCTCTCTCTCTGTTGCCTCTATCTTTCTCTGTTCCCTCACTCTCTCTCTCTCTCTCTGTTCTCTCTCTCTCTCTCTCTGTTCCCTCTCTCTCGCTCTGTTCCCTCTCTCTCTTTCTGTTCCCTCTTTCTCTCTCTGTTCCCTCTCTCTCTCTGTTCTCTCTCTATGTTCCCTCTCTCTCTCTCTCTGTTTCCTCTCTCTCTCTGTTCCCTCTCTCTCTCTCTCTCTGTTCTCTCTATCTCTCTCTCGCTCTGTTCCCTCTCTCTCTCTCTGTTCCCTCTCTCTCTCTATCTCTGCTCTCTCTCTCTCTCTCTCTCTGTTGCCTCTATCTTTCTCTGTTCCCTCACTCTCTCTCTCTCTCTGTTCTCTCTCTCTCTCTCTCTGTTCCCTCTCTCTCGCTCTGTTCCCTCTCTCTCTTTCTGTTCCCTCTTTCTCTCTCTGTTCCCTCTCTCTCTCTGTTCTCTCTCTATGTTCCCTCTCTCTCTCTCTCTGTTTCCTCTCTCTCTTTGTTCCCTCTCTATCTCTCTCTCTGTTCTCTCTATCTCTCTCTCGCTCTGTTCCCTCTCTCTCTCTCTGTTCCCACTCTCTCTCTCTCTCTGTTCCCTCTCTCTCTCTCTGTCCCCTAACTCTCTCTCTGTCCCCTCTCTCTCTCTCTGTTCCCTCTCACTCTCTATCTCTCTGTTCCCTCTCTCTCTCTCTCTGTTCCCTCTCTATCACCCTGTTCCCTCTCCCTCTCTCTCTCTCTGTTCCCTCTCTCTCTCTCTGTTCCTGTCATAATACACACCAGTACATTATGGTGCATTCACACACACTGATGGACATGCAGTGGGACCAATCAGCATACACAACACCGCAGCCAATCACCAGTGAGAGCACACGTACTATAAAGACAGGGGTCAGGAGAGTTCCCGCTCATTCTAGTAGCAGCCAGCTCGGAGCACAGAGCTCACAGCCTGCAACACAGCCATTCACCATGTGCTGAGTGCATCACCTGGTTAGGACTAGGCAAGGGTCAACAGTTAAAGCTGGTATTGCATTTACCCACAGTTCAAGTATGTTAATATAGTTAACCTTATAATAAAATAGAGTTGCACCACTTCCAGTGTTGGTGACCTGTTTGCGATCCAGAACACCCAACACATCAGTTCCCCCTCTCTCTCTCTGTTCCCTTTCTCGCCCTCTCTCTGATCCCTCACTCTCTCTCTCTCTGTTCCCTCTCTCTCTCGCTCTGTTCTCTCTCGCTCTCACTCTCTCTCTGTTCCCTCACTATCACTCTCTCTGTTCCCTCTCGCGCTCACTCTCAGTTCTCCCTCTCTCTCTCTGTTCCTTCTCTCTCTCTCTCTATGTTCCCTCTCCCTCTCTGTTCCCTCCCTCTCTCTCTCTGTTCCTTCTCTCTCTCTCTCTATGTTCCCTCTCCCTCTCTGTTCCCTCTCTCTCTCTCTCTCTGTTCCCTCTCTCTCTCTCTCTGTTCTCTCTCCTCACTGTTCCCTCTCTCTCTCTCTCTCTGTTCCCTCACTCTGTTCTCTCTCTCTCTCTGTTCCCTCTCTGCCTCTCTCACTCTGTTCCCTCGCTCTCTCTCTGTTCCCTCTCTCGCTCTCTCTGTTCTCCCTCCCTCTCTCTCTCTGTTCCCTCATTCTATCTTACTGTTCCCTCTCTCTCTCTCTCTGTTCCCTCTCTCTCTCTCTGTTCCCTCTCTCTCTCTATCTCTGCTCTCTCTCTCTCTCTCTGTTGCCTCTATCTTTCTCTGTTCCCTCACTCTCTCTCTCTCTCTGTTCTCTCTCTCTCTCTGTTCCCTCTCTCTCGCTCTGTTCCCTCTCTCTCTTTCTGTTCCCTCTTTCTCTCTCTGTTCCCTCTCTCTCTCTGTTCTCTCTCTATGTTCCCTCTCTCTCTCTCTCTGTTTCCTCTCTCTCTCTGTTCCCTCTCTATCTCTCTCTCTGTTCTCTCTATCTCTCTCTCGCTCTGTTCCCTCTTTCTCTCTCTGTTCCCACTCTCTCTCTCTCTCTGTTCCCTCTCTCTCTCTCTGTCCCCTAACTCTCTCTCTGTCCCCTCTCTCTCTCTCTGTTCCCTCTCTCTCTCTATCTCTCTGTTCCCTCTCTCTCTCTCTCTGTTCCCTCTCTATCACCCTGTTCCCTCTCTCTCTCTCTCTCTCTGTTCCCTCTCTCTCTCTCTGTTCCTGTCATAATACACACCAGTACATTATGGTGCATTCACACACACTGATGGACATGCAGTGGGACCAATCAGCATACACAACACCGCAGCCAATCACCAGTGAGAGCACACGCACTATAAAGACAGGGGTCAGGAGAATTCCCGCTCATTCTAGTAGCAGCCAGCTCGGAGCACAGAGCTCACAGCCTGCAACACAGACATTCACCATGTGCTGAGTGCATCACCTGGTTAGGACTAGGCAAGGGTCAATAGTTAAAGCTGGTATTGCATTTACCCACAGTTCAAGTATGTTAATATAGTTAACCTTATAATAAAATAGAGTTGCACCACTTCCAGTGTTGGTGACCTGTTTGCGATCCAGAACACCCAACACATCAGTTCCCCCTCTCTCTCTCTGTTCCCTTTCTCGCCCTCTCTCTGATCCCTCACTCTCTCTCTCTCTGTTCCCTCTCTCTCTCGCTCTGTTCTCTCTCGCTCTCACTCTCTCTCTGTTCCCTCACTATCTCTCTCTCTGTTCCCTCTCGCGCTCTCTCTCTGTTCTCCCTCTCTAGAACATAGAACATAGATAGAACATAGAACAATACAGCGCAGTACAGGCCCTTCGGCCCACGATGTTGCACCGAAACAAAAGCCATCTAACCTACACTATGCCATTATCATCCATATGTTTATCCAATAAACTTTTAAATGCCCTCAATATTGGCGAGTTCACTACTGTAGCAGGTAGGGCATTCCACGGCCTCACTACTCTTTGCGTAAAGAACCTACCTCTGACCTCTGTCCTATATCTATTACCCCTCAGTTTAAAGTTATGTCCCCTCGTGCCAGCCATATCCATCCGCGGGAGAAGGCTCTCACTGTCCACCCTATCCAACCCCCTGATCATTTTGTATGCCTCTATTAAGTCTCCTCTTAACCTTCTTCTCTCCAACGAAAACAACCTCAAGTCCGTCAGCCTTTCCTCATAAGATTTCCCCTCCATACCAGGCAACATCCTGGTAAATCTCCTCTGCACCCGCTCCAAAGCCTCCACGTCCTTCCTATAATGCGGTGACCAGAACTGTACGCAATACTCCAAATGCGGCCGGACCAGAGTTCTGTACAGCTGCAACATGACCTCCCGACTCCAGAACTCAATCCCTCTACCAATAAAGGCCAACACTCCATAGGCCTTCTTCACAACCCTATCAACCTGGGTAGCAACTTTCAGGGATCTATGTACATGGACACCTAGATCCCTCTGCTCAGCCACACTTTCAAGAACTTTACCATTAGCCTAATATTCCGCATTCCTGTTATTCCTTCCAAAGTGAATCACCTCACACTTCTCTACATTAAACTCCATTTGCCACCTCTCAGCCCAGCTCTGCAGCTTATCTATATCCCTCTGTAACCTGCTACATCCTTCCACACTATCGACAACACCACCGACTTTAGTATCGTCTGCAAATTTACTCACCCACCCTTCTGCGCCTTCCTCTAGGTCATTGATAAAAATGACAAACAGCAACGGCCCCAGAACAGATCCTTGTGGTACTCCACTTGTGACTACTCCATTCTGAACATTTCCCATCAACCACCACCCTCTGTCTTCTTTCAGCTAGCCAATTTCTGATCCACATCTCTAAATCACCCTCAATCCCCAGCCTCCGTATTTTTTGCAATAGCCTACCGTGGGGAACCTTGTCAAACGCTTTGCTGAAATCCATATACACCACATCAACTGCTCTACCCTCATCTACCTGTTCAGTCACCTTCTCAAAGAACTCAATAAGGTTTGTGAGGCATGACCTACCCTTCACAAAGCCATGCTGACTATCCCTGATCATATTATTCCTATCTAGATGATTATAAATCTTGTCCCTTATAATCCCCTCCAAGACTTTACCCACTACAGACGTGAGGCTCACCGGTCTATAGTTGCCGGGGTTGTCTCTGCTCCCCTTTTTGAACAAAGGGACCACATTTGCTGTCCTCCAGTCCTCTGGCACTATTCCTGTAGCCAATGATGACATAAAAATCAAAGCCAAAGGTCCAGCAATCTCTTCCCTGGCCTCCCATAGAATCCTAGGATAAATCCCATCAGGTCCCGGGGACTTATCTATTTTCAGCCTGTCCAGAATTGACAACACCTCTTCCCTACGTACCTCAATGCCATCTATTCTATTAGCCTGGGGCTCAGCATTCTCCTCCACAACATTATCTTTTTCCTGAGTGAATACTGACGAAAAATATTCATTTAGTATCTCGCCTATCTCTTCAGACTCCACACACATTTTCCCATCCCTGTCCTTGACTGGTCCTACTCTTTCCCTAGTCATTCGCTTATTCCTGACATACCTATAGAAAGCTTTTGGGTTTTCCTTGATCCTTCCTGCCAAATACTTCTCATGTCCCCTCCTTGCTCGTCTTAGCTCTCTCTTTAGATCCTTCCTCGCTACCTTGTAACTATCCATCGCCCCAACCGAAACTTCACACTTCATCTTCACATAGGCCTCCTTCTTCCTCTTAACAAGAGATTCACTTCCTTGGTAAACCACGGTTCCCTCGCTCGACGCCTTCCTCCCTGTCTGACCGGTACATACTTATCAAGAACACGCAGTAGCTGATCCTTGAACAAGCCCCACTTATCCAGTGTGCCCAACACTTGCAGCCTACTTCTCCACCTTATCCCCCCCAAGTCACGTCTAATGGCATCATAATTGCCCTTCCCCCAGCTATAACTCTTGCCCTGCGGTGTATACTTATCCCTTTCCATCATTAACGTAAACTTAACCGAATTGTGGTCACTGTCCCCAAAGTGCTCTCCTACCTCCAAATCCAACACCTGGCCTGGTTCATTACCCAAAACCAAATCCAACGTGGCCTCGCCTCTTGTTGGCGAGGTGTATATTATGGTGTATATTATGACACTCTCTCTCTCTCTCTCTCTGTTCCCTCTCTCGCTCTCTCTGTTCCCTCTCTATCTCTCTGTCCCCTAACTCTCTCTCTGTTCCCTCTATCTTTCTGTCCCCTAACTCTCTCTCTGTTCTTCTCTCTCTCTCTGTTCCCTCTCTCTCTATCTCTCTGTTCCCTCTCTCTCTATCTCTCTGTTCCCTCTCTCTCTCTCTCTCTCTCTCTGTTCCCTCTCTCTCTCTCTGTTCCTTCTCTCTCTCTCTCTATGTTCCCTCTCCCTCTCTGTTCCCTCTCTCTCTCTCTCTGTTCTCCCTCTTTCTCTCTCTGTTGCCTTTCTCTCTCTCTTACTCTGTTCCCTCTCTCTCTCTCTCTGTTCTCTCTCTCTCTCTCCCTGTTCTCTCTCCTCACTGTTCCCTCTCTCTCTCTCTCTCTGTTCCCTCACTCTGTTCTCTCTCTCTCTCTGTTCCCTCTCTGCCTCTCTCACTCTGTTCCCTCGCTCTCTCTCTGTTCACTCTCTCGCTCTCTCTGTTCTCCCTCCCTCTCTCTCTCTGTTCCCTCATTCTCTCTTACTGTTCCCTCTCTCTCTCTCTCTGTTCCCTCTCTCTCTATCTGTTCCCTCTCTCTGTTCCATCTCTCTCTCTCTCTCTCTCTTACCTCTCTCTCTCTCTCTGTCTCTGTTCTCTCACTCTCTCTCTCGGTTCCCCCGCTCTCTATCTCTGTTCCCTCTCTCCCTCTCTCTGTTCCCGCTCTCTCTCTCTCTGTTCCGTCTCCCTCTTTCTCTCTCTGTTCCCTCTCTCTCTCTCTGTTCTCTCTCTATGTTCACTCTCTCTCTCTATCTCTCTGTTCCCTCTCTCGCTCTCTCTGTTCCCTCTCTATCTCTCTGTCCCCTTACTCTCTCTCTGTTCCCTCTATCTTTCTGTCCCCTAACTCTCTCTCTGTTCTTCTCTCTCTCTCTGTTCCCTCTCTCTCTATCTCTCTGTTCCCTCTCTCTCTATCTCGCTGTTCCCTCTCTCTCTCTCTCTCTCTCTGTTCCCTCTCTCTCTCTCTGTTCCTGTCATAATATACACCAGTACATTATGGTGCATTCACACACACTGATGGACATGCAGTGGGACCAATCAGCATACACAACACCGCAGCCAATCACTAGTGAGAGCACAGGCACTATAAAGACAGGGGTCAGGAGAGTTCCCGCTCATTCTAGTAGCAGCCAGCTCGGAGCACAGAGCTCACAGCCTGCAACACAGACATTCACCATGTGCTGAGTGCATCACCTGGTTAGGACTAGGCAAGGGTCAACAGTTAAAGCTGGTATTGCATTTACCCACAGTTCAAGTATGTTAATATAGTTAACCTTATAACAAAAGAGAGTTGCACCACTTCCAGTGTTGATGACCTGTTCGCGATCCAGTACACCCAACACATCAGTTCCCCCTCTCTCTCTCTGTTCCCTTTCTCGCCCTCTCTCTGATCCCTCACTCTCTCTCTCTTTGTTCCCTCTCTCTCTCGCTCTGTTCTCTCTCGCTCTCACTCTCTCTCTGTTCCCTCACTATCTCTCTCTCTGTTCCCTCTCGCGCTCTCTCTCTGTTCTCCCTCTTTCTCTCTCTGTTCCCTTTCTCTCTCTCTTACTCTGTTCCCTCTCTCTCTCTCTCTGTTCCCTCTCTCTCTCTCTCTGTTCTCTCTCCTCACTGTTCCCTCTCTCTCTCTCTCTGTTCCCTCACTCTGTTCTCTCTCTCTCTCTGTTCCCTCTCTCTCTCAATCTCTCTGTTCCCTCTCTGCCTCTCTCACTCTGTTCCCTCGCTCTCTCTCTGTTCCCTCTCTCTCTCTCTCTGTTCTCCCTCTTTCTCTCTCTGTTCCCTTTCTCGCCCTCTCTCTGATCCCTCACTCTCTCTCTCTTTGTTCCCTCTCTCTCTCGCTCTGTTCTCTCTCGCTCTCACTCTCTCTCTGTTCCCTCACTATCTCTCTCTCTGTTCCCTCTCGCGCTCTCTCTCTGTTCTCCTTTCTCTCTCTGTTCCCTTTCTCTCTCTCTTACTCTGTTCCCTCTCTCTCTCTCTCTGTTCCCTCTCTCTCTCTCTCTGTTCTCTCTCCTCACTGTTCCCTCTCTCTCTCTCTCCGTTCCCTCACTCTGTTCTCTCTCTCTCTCTGTTGCCTCTCTCTCTCTCAATCTCTCTGTTCCCTCTCTGCCTCTCTCACTCTGTTCCCTCGCTCTCTCTCTGTTCCCTCTCTCTCTCTCTCTGTTCTCCCTCTTTCTCTCTCTGTTCCCTTTCTCTCTCTCTTACTCTGTTCCCTCTCTCTCTCTCTGTTCCCTCTCTCTCTCTCTCTCTGTTCTCTCTCCTCACTGTTCCCTCTCTCTCTCTCTCTCTGTTCCCTCACTCTGTTCTCTCTCTCTCTCTGTTCCCTCTCTCTCTCACTCTCTCTGTTCCCTCTCTGCCTCTCTCACTCTGTTCCCTCGCTCTCTCTCTGTTCCCTCTCTCGCACTCTCTGTTCTCCCTCCCTCTCTCTCTCTGTTCCCTCATTCTCTCTTACTGTTCCCTCTCTCTCTCTCTGTTCCCTCTCTCTCTATCTGTTCCCTCTCTCTGTTCCATCTCTCTCTCTCTCTCTTACCTCTCTCTCTCTCGCTGTCTCTGTTCTCTCACTCTCTCTCTCGGTTCCCCCTCTCTCTATCTCTGTTCCCTCTCTCCCTCTCTCTGTTCCCGCTCTCTCTCTCTCTGTTCCGTCTCCCTCTTTCTCTCTCTGTTCCCTCTCTCTCTCTCTGTTCTCTCTCTATGTTCCCTCTCTCTCTCTCTCTCTCTGTTCCCTCTCTCGCTCTCTCTGTTCCCTCTCTATCTCTCTGTCCCCTAACTCTCTCTCTGTTCCCTCTATCTCTCTGTCCCCTAAGTCTCTCTCTGTTCTTCTCTCTCTCTCTGTTCCCTCTCTCTCTGTTCCCTCTCTCTCTCTCTCTCTCTCTGTTCCCTCTCTCTCTCTCTGTTCCTGTCATAATATACACCAGTACATTATGGTGCATTCACACACACTGATGGACATGCAGTGGGACCAATCAGCATACACAACACCGCAGCCAATCACCAGTGAGAGCACACGCACTATAAAGACAGGGGTCAGGAGAGTTCCCGCTCATTCTAGTAGCAGCCAGCTCGGAGCACAGAGCTCACAGCCTGCAACACAGACATTCACCATGTGCTGAGTGCATTACCTGGTTAGGACTAGGCAAGGGTCAACAGTTAAAGCTGGTATTGCATTTACCCACAGTTCAAGTATGTTAATATAGTTAACCTTATAACAAAAGAGAGTTGCACCACTTCCAATGTTGATGACCTGTTCGCGATCCAGTTCACCCAACACATCAGTTCCCCCTCTCTCTCTCTGTTCCCTTTCTCGCCCTCTCTCTGATCCCTCACTCTCTCTCTCTTTGTTCCCTCTCTCTCTCGCTCTGTTCTCTCTCGCTCTCACTCTCTCTCTGTTCCCTCACTATCTCTCTCTCTGTTCCCTCTCGCGCTCTCTCTCTGTTCTCCCTCTTTCTCTCTCTGTTCCCTTTCTCTCTCTCTTACTCTGTTCCCTCTCTCTCTCTCTCTGTTCCCTCTCTCTCTCTCTCTGTTCTCTCTCCTCACTGTTCCCTCTCTCTCTCTCTCTGTTCCCTCACTCTATTCTCTCTCTCTCTCTGTTCCCTCTCTCTCTCAATCTCTCTGTTCCCTCTCTGCCTCTCTCACTCTGTTCCCTCGCTCTCTCTCTGTTCCCTCTCTCTCTCTCTCTGTTCTCCCTCTTTCTCTCTCTGTTCCCTTTCTCGCCCTCTCTCTGATCCCTCACTCTCTCTCTCTTTGTTCCCTCTCTCTCTCGCTCTGTTCTCTCTCGCTCTCACTCTCTCTCTGTTCCCTCACTATCTCTCTCTCTGTTCCCTCTCGCGCTCTCTCTCTGTTCTCCTTCTTTCTCTCTCTGTTCCCTTTCTCTCTCTCTTACTCTGTTCCCTCTCTCTCTCTCTCTGTTCCCTCTCTCTCTCTCTCTCTGTTCTCTCTCCTCACTGTTCCCTCTCTCTCTCTCTCTCTGTTCCCTCACTCTGTTCTCTCTCTCTCTCTGTTGCCTCTCTCTCTCTCAATCTCTCTGTTCCCTCTCTGCCTCTCTCACTCTGTTCCCTCGCTCTCTCTCTGTTCCCTCTCTCTCTCTCTCTGTTCTCCCTCTTTCTCTCTCTGTTCCCTTTCTCTCTCTCTTACTCTGTTCCCTCTCTCTCTCTCTGTTCCCTCTCTCTCTCTCTCTCTGTTCTCTCTCCTCACTGTTCCCTCTCTCTCTCTCTCTCTGTTCCCTCACTCTGTTCTCTCTCTCTCTCTGTTCCCTCTCTCTCTCACTCTCTCTGTTCCCTCTCTGCCTCTCTCACTCTGTTCCCTCGCTCTCTCTCTGTTCCCTCTCTCGCACTCTCTGTTCTCCCTCCCTCTCTCTCTCTGTTCCCTCATTCTCTCTTACTGTTCCCTCTCTCTCTCTCTGTTCCCTCTCTCTCTATCTGTTCCCTCTCTCTGTTCCATCTCTCTCTCTCTCTCTTACCTCTCTCTCTCTCGCTGTCTCTGTTCTCTCACTCTCTCTCTCGGTTCCCCCTCTCTCTATCTCTGTTCCCTCTCTCCCTCTCTCTGTTCCCGCTCTCTCTCTCTCTGTTCCGTCTCCCTCTTTCTCTCTCTGTTCCCTCTCTCTCTCTCTGTTCTCTCTCTATGTTCCCTCTCTCTCTCTCTCTCTCTGTTCCCTCTCTCGCTCTCTCTGTTCCCTCTCTATCTCTCTGTCCCCTAACTCTCTCTCTGTTCCCTCTATCTCTCTGTCCCCTAAGTCTCTCTCTGTTCTTCTCTCTCTCTCTGTTCCCTCTCTCTCTGTTCCCTCTCTCTCTCTCTCTCTCTCTGTTCCCTCTCTCTCTCTCTGTTCCTGTCATAATATACACCAGTACATTATGGTGCATTCACACACACTGATGGACATGCAGTGGGACCAATCAGCATACACAACACCGCAGCCAATCACCAGTGAGAGCACACGCACTATAAAGACAGGGGTCAGGAGAGTTCCCGCTCATTCTAGTAGCAGCCAGCTCGGAGCACAGAGCTCACAGCCTGCAACACAGACATTCACCATGTGCTGAGTGCATCACCTGGTTAGGACTAGGCAAGGGTCAACAGTTAAAGCTGGTATTGCATTTACCCACAGTTCAAGTATGTTAATATAGTTAACCTTATAACAAAAGACCACTTCCAATGTTGATGACCTGTTTGCGATCCAGAGCACCCAACACATCAGTTCCCCCTCTCTCTCTCTGTTCCCTTTCTCGCCCTCTCTCTGATCCCTCACTCTCCCTCTCTCTGTTCCCTCTCTCTCTCTCTCTGTTCTCTCTCGCACTCACTCACTCTCTGTTCCCTCACTATCTCTCTCTCTGTTGCCTCTCTTGCTCTCTCTCTGTTATCCCTCTCTCTCTTTCTCTATGTTCCCTCTCCCTCTCTGTTCCCTCTCTCTCTCTCTCTGTTCTCCCTCTTTCTCTCTCTGTTCCCTTTCTCTCTCTCTTACTCTGTTCCCTCTCTCTCTCTCTGTTCCCTCTCTCTCTCTCTCTGTTCTCTCTCCTCACTGTTCCCTCTCTCTCTCTCTCTCTGTTCCCTCACTCTGTTCTCTCTCTCTCTCTGTTCCCTCTCTGCCTCTCTCACTCTGTTCCCTCGCTCTCTCTCTGTTCCCTCTCGCGCTCTCTCTCTGTTCTCCCTCTTTCTCTCTCTGTTCCCTTTCTCTCTCTCACTCTGTTCCCTCTCTCTCTCTCTCTGTTCCCTCTCTCTCTCTCTCAGTTCTCTCTCCTCACTGTTCCCTCTCTCTCTCTCTCTGTTCCCTCACTCTGTTCTCTCTCTCTCTCTCTGTTCCCTCTCTCTCTCACTCTCTCTGTTCCCTCTCTGCCTCTCTCACTCTGTTCCCTCGCTCTCTCTCTGTTCCCTCTCTCGCTCTCTCTGTTCTCCCTCCCTCTCACTCTATCTGTTCCCTCTCTCCGTTCCATCTCTCTCTCTCTCTCTCTATTACCTCTCTCTCTCTCTCTGTCTCTGTTCTCTCACTCATAGATTACATAGATTACATAGAACATACAGTGCAGAAGGAGGCCATTCGGCCCATCGAGTCTGCACCGACCCACATTAATCCCTCACTTCCACCCTATCCCCGCAACCCAACAACCCCTCCCAACCCTTATGGACACTACGGGCAATTTTTTAGCATGGCCAATCCACCTAACCTGCACGTCTTTGGACTGTGGGAGGAAACCGGAGCACCCGGAGGAAACCCACGCAGACACGGGGAGAACGTGCAGACTCCGCACAGACAGTGACCCAGCGGGGAATCGAACCTGGGACCCTGGCGCTGTGAAGCCACAGTGCTATCCACTTGTGCTACCGTGCTGCCCACTCCTCTCTCGGTTCCCCCGCTCTCTATCTCTGTTCCCTCTCTCCCTCTCTCTGTTCCCGCTCTCTCTCTCTCTGTTCCGTCTCCCTCTTTCTCTCTCTGTTCCCTCTCTCTCTCTCTGTTCTCTCTCTATGTTCCCTCTCTCTCTCTCTCTCTGTTCCCTCTCTCGCTCTCTCTGTTCCCTCTCTATCTCTCTGTCCCCTAACTCTCTCTCTGTTCCCTCTATCTCTCTGTCCCCTAAGTCTCTCTCTGTTCTTCTCTCTCTCTCTGTTCCCTCTCTCTCTATCTCTCTGTTCCCTCTCTCTATCTCTCTCTCTCTGTTCCCTCTCTCTCTCTCTGTTCCTGTCATAATATACACCAGTACATTATGGTGCATTCACACACACTGATGGACATGCAGTGGGACCAATCAGCATACACAACACCGCAGCCAATCACCAGTGAGAGCACACGCACAATAAAGACAGGGGTCAGGAGAGTTCCCGCTCATTCTAGTAGCAGCCAGCTCGGAGCACAGAGCTCACAGCCTGCAACACAGCCATTCACCATGTGCTGAGTGCATCACCTGGTTAGGACTAGGCAAGGGTCAACAGTTAAAGCTGGTATTGCATTTACCCACAGTTCAAGTATGTTAATATAGTTAACCTTATAATAAAATAGAGTTGCACCACTTCCAGTGTTGATGACCTGTTCGCGATCCAGTTCACCCAACACATCAGTTCCCCTCTCTCTCTCTCTAGCTGCTCCCCCTCTCTCTCTCTCTGTTCCCCCACCCTCTCTCTCACTCTCTGTTCCTTCTCTTTCTTTCTCTGTTCCCTCTCCCACTCTGTTCCCTCTCTCTCTCTCGCTCTCTCTCTTCCCTCTCTCTCTCTCTCACTCTGTTCCCTTGCCCTCTCTCTCTCTGTTCCCTCTATCTGTCTCTCTCTCTGTTCTCCCTGTCTCTCTCTCTGTTCCCTTTCTCTCCCTCTCTCTGTTCCCTCTCTCTCACTCTGTTCCCTCGCTCTCTCTCTGTTCCCTTTCTCGCTCTCTCTGTTCTCCCTCCCCCTCTCTCTCTATTCCCCCTCTCTCTCTCTCTGTTCCCTCATTCTCTCTTTCTGTTCCCTCTCTCTCTCTCTCTCTCTCTCCCTGTTCCCTCTCGCTCTCTGTTCCCTAAGGCTTTCTCTCTCTCTGTTCCCTCTCTCGCTCTCTCTCTGTTACCTCTCTCTCTCTCTCTCCGTTCCCTCTCTCTGTTCCATCTCTCTCTCTCTCTGTGTCTCTGTTCTCTCACTCTCTCTCTCGGTTCCCCCTCTCTCTCTCTCTGTTGCCGCTCTCTCTCTCTCTGTTCCGTCTCCCTCTTTCTCTCTCTGTTCCCTCTCTCTCTCTGTTCTCTCTCTATGTTCCCTCTCTCTCTCTCTCTGTTCCCTCTCTCTCTCTGTCCCCTAACTCTCTCTCTCTTCCCTCTCTCTCACTCTCTCTGTTCCCTCTCTCTCTCTCTCTCGCTCTGTTCCCTCTCTCTCTCTGTTCCCTCTCTCTGACTCTCTGTGTTCTCTCTGTTTCTCTGTCCCCTCTCTCTCTGTCTCTGTTCCCTCTCTCTGTTCCCTCTCTCTCTCGGTTCCCCCTCTCTCGCTCGGTTCCGTCTCTCTCTCTCTCTGTTCCCTCTCTCTCTCTCTCTATTAGCCCTCGCTCTCACTCTCTCTCTGTTCCCTCACTATCTCTCTCTCTGTTCATTCTCTCTCTCTCTCTCTCTCTCTCTCTGTTCCCTGTGTCTCTCTCTCTCTCTGTTCACACTCTCTCTCTCTCTGTTCCCTCTCTCTATCACTCACTCTGTTCCCTCGCCCTCTCTCTCTCTCTCTGTTCCCTCTCTCTCTCTCTCTCTCTGTTCTCCCTCTCTCTCTCTCTGTTCCCTTTCTCTCTCTCTCTGTTCCCTGTCTCTCTCTGTTCCCTCTCTCTGTCTCTCTGTGTTCTCTCTCTCTCTCTGTTCCCTCTCTCTCTCTCTGTTCCCTCTCTCTGTTCTCTCTCTTCCTCTCTCTCTCTCTGTTCCCTCTCTCTCTCTCTCTCTCTGTTCCCTGTCTCTCTCACTCTGTTCCCTCTCTCTCTCTGTTCCCTCTCTCGCTCTCTCTGTTCTGCTTCCCACTCTCTCTCTATTCCCTCACTCTCTCTCTCTTTGTTCCCTCTCTCTCTCGCTCTGTTCTCTCTCGCTCTCACTCTCTCTCTGTTCCCTCACTATCTCTCTCTCTGTTCCCTCTCGCGCTCTCTCTCTGTTCTCCCTCTTTCTCTCTCTGTTCCCTTTCTCTCTCTCTTACTCTGTTCCCTCTCTCTCTCTCTCTTCCCTCTCTCTCTCTCTCTGTTCTCTCTCCTCACTGTTCCCTCTCTCTTTCTCTCTGTTCCCTCACTCTGTTCTCTCTCTCTCTCTGTTGCCTCTCTCTCTCAATCTCTCTGTTCCCTCTCTGCCTCTCTCACTCTGTTCCCTCGCTCTCTCTCTGTTCCCTCTCTCTCTCTCTCTGTTCTCCCTCTTTCTCTCTCTTTTCCCTTTCTCTCTCTCTTACTCTGTTCCCTCTCTCTCTCTCTGTTCCCTCTCTCTCTCTCTCTGTTCTCTCTCCTCACTGTTCCCTCTCTCTCGCTCTCTCTGTTCCCTCACTCTGTTCTCTCTCTCTCTCTGTTCCCTCTCTCTCTCACTCTCTCTGTTCCCTCTCTGCCTCTCTCACTCTGTTCCCTCGCTCTCTCTCTGTTCCCTCTCTCGCTCTCTCTGTTCTCCCTCCCTCTCTCTCTCTGTTCCCTCATTCTCTCTTACTGTTCCCTCTCTCTCTCTCTGTTCCCTCTCTCTCTATCTGTTCCCTCTCTCTGTTCCATCTCTCTCTCTCTCTCTTACCTCTCTCTCTCTCGCTGTCTCTGTTCTCTCACTCTCTCTCTCGGTTCCCCCTCTCTCTATCTCTGTTCCCTCTCTCCCTCTCTCTGTTCCCGCTCTCTCTCTCTCTGTTCCGTCTCCCTCTTTCTCTCTCTGTTCCCTCTCTCTCTCTCTGTTCTCTCTCTATGTTCCCTCTCTCTCTCTCTCTCTCTGTTCCCTCTCTCGCTCTCTCTGTTCCCTCTCTATCTCTCTGTCCCCTAACTCTCTCTCTGTTCCCTCTATCTCTCTGTCCCCTAAGTCTCTCTATGTTCTTCTCTCTCTCTCTGTTCCCTCTCTCTCTGTTCCCTCTCTCTCTCTCTCTCTCTCTGTTCCCTCTCTCTCTCTCTGTTCCTGTCATAATATACACCAGTACATTATCGTGCATTCACACACACTGATGGACATGCAGTGGGACCAATCAGCATACACAACACCGCAGCCAATCACCACTGAGAGCACACGCACTATAAAGACAGGGGTCAGGAGAGTTCCCGCTCATTCTAGCAGCAGCCAGCTCGGAGCACAGAGCTCACAGCCTGCAACACAGACATTCACCATGTGCTGAGTGCATCACCTGGTTAGGACTAGGCAAGGGTCAACAGTTAAAGCTGGTATTGCATTTACCCACAGTTCAAGTATGTTAATATAGTTAACCTTATAACAAAAGAGAGTTGCACCACTTCCAATGTTGATGACCTGTTTGCGATCCAGAGCACCCAACACATCAGTTCCCCCTCTCTCTGTTCCCTTTCTCGCCCTCTCTCTGATCCCTCACTCTCTCTCTCTCTGTTCCCTCTCTCTCTCGCTCGGTTCTCTCTCGCTCTCACTCTCTCTCTGTTCTCTCACTATCTCTCTCTCTGTTCCCTCTCGCGCTCTCTCTCTGTTCTCCCTCTCTCTCTCTGTTCCTTCTCTCTCTCTCTCTATGTTCCCTCTCCCTCTCTGTTCCCTCTCTCTCTCTCTCTGTTCTCCCTCTTTCTCTCTCTGTTCCCTTTCTCTCTCTCTTACTCTGTTCCCTCTCTCTCTCTCTGTTCCCTCTCTCTCTCTCTCTGTTCTCTCTCCTCACTGTTCCCTCTCTCTCTCTCTCTCTGTTCCCTCACTCTGTTCTCTCTCTCTCTCTGTTCCCTCTCTGCCTCTCTCACTCTGTTCCCTCGCTCTCTCTCTGTTCCCTCTCGCGCTCTCTCTCTGTTCTCCCTCTTTCCCTCTCTGTTCCCTGTCTCTCTCTCTTACTCTGTTCCCTCTCTCTCTCTCTCTCTGTTCCCTCTCTCTCTCTCTCTGTTCTCTCTCCTCACTGTTCCCTCTCTCTCTCTCTCTCTGTTCCCTCACTCTGTTCTCTCTCTCTCTCTCTGTTCCCTCTCTCTCTCACTCTCTCTGTTCCCTCTCTGCCTCTCTCACTCTGTTCCCTCGCTCTCTCTCTGTTCCCTCTCTCGCTCTCTCTGTTCTCCCTCCCTCTCTCTCTCTGTTCCCTCATTCTCTCTTACTGTTCCCTCTCTCTCTCTCTGTTCCCTCTCACTCTATCTGTTCCCTCTCTCTGTTCCATCTCTCTCTCTCTCTCTCTATTACCTCTCTCTCTCTCTCTGTCTCTGTTCTCTCACTCTCTCTCTCGGTTCCCCCGCTCTCTATCTCTGTTCCCTCTCTCCCTCTCTCTGTTCCCGCTCTCTCTCTCTCTGTTCCGTCTCCCTCTTTCTCTCTCTGTTCCCTCTCTCTCTCTCTGTTCTCTCTCTATGTTCCCTCTCGCTCTCTCTCTCTCTGTTCCCTCTCTCACTCTCTCTGTTCCCTCTCTATCTCTCTGTCCCCTAACTCTCTCTCTGTTCCCTCTATCTCTCTGCCCCCTAAGTCTCTCTCTGTTCTTCTCTCTCTCTCTGTTCCCTCTCTCTCTATCTCTCTGTTCCCTCTCTCTCTCTCTCTCTCTCTGTTCCCTCTCTCTCTCTCTGTTCCTGTCATAATATACACCAGTACATTATGGTGCATTCACACACACTGATGGACATGCAGTGGGACCAATCAGCATACACAACACCGCAGCCAATCACCAGTGAGAGCACACGCACAATAAAGACAGGGGTCAGGAGAGTTCCCGCTCATTCTAGTAGCAGCCAGCTCGGAGCACAGAGCTCACAGCCTGCAACACAGACATTCACCATGTGCTGAGTGCATCACCTGGTTAGGACTAGGCAAGGGTCAACAGTTAAAGCTGGTATTGCATTTACCCACAGTTCAAGTATGTTAATATAGTTAACCTTATAATAAAATAGAGTTGCACCACTTCCAGTGGTGATGACCTGTTCGCGATCCAGTTCACCCAACACATCAGTTCCCCTCTCTCTCTCTAGCTCCTCACCCTCTCTCTCTCTCTGTTCCCCCACCCTCTCTCTCACTCTCTGTTCCCTCTCTCTCTATCTGTTCCCTCACTATCCCTCTCTGTTCCCTCTCTCTCTCTCTGTTCCCCCCCCTCTCTCTCTCTCTCTGTTCCCTCTCTCTCTCTCTGTTCCCTCTCTCTCTCTCTCTCGCTCCTTTCCCTCTCTCTCTCTCTCGGTTCTGTCTCTCTCGCTCTCTGTTCCCTCTCTCTTTCTCTCTGTTCCCTCTCTCTCTCTCTCTGTTCTCTCTCGCTCTCACTCTCTCTCTGTTCCCTCACTATCTCTCTCTCTGTTCCCTCTCTCGCTCTCTCTCTGTTCTCCCTCTCTCTCTCTGTTCCTTCTCTCTCTCTCTATGTTCCCTCTCCCTCTCTGTTCCCTCTCTCTCTCTCGCTCTCTCTGTTCCCTCTCTCTCTCTCTCTCACTCTGTTCTCTTGCCCTCTCTCTCTCTGTTCCCTCTATCTGTCTCTCTCTCTGTTCTCCCTGTCTCTCTCTCTGTTCCCTTTCTCTCTCTCTCTCTGTTCCCTCTCTCTCTCTCTCTGTTCCCTCTCTCTCTCTCTGTTCTCTCTCCTCGCTGTTCCCTCTCTCTCTCTGTTCCCTCTCTCTGTTCTCTCATTCTCTCTCTGTTCTCTCTCTCTCTCACTCTTTCTGTTCCCTCACTCTCTCTCTGTCTCTGTTCTCTCTCGCACTCACTCACTCTCTGTTCCCTCACTATCTCTCTCTCTGTTGCCTCTCTCGCTCTCTCTCTGTTATCCCTCTCTCTCTCTGTTCCTTCTCTTTCTTTCTCTGTTCCCTCTCCCACTCTGTTCCCTCTCTCTCTCTCGCTCTCTCTCTTCCCTCTCTCTCTCTCTCACTCTGTTCCCTTGCCCTCTCTCTCTCTGTTCCCTCTATCTGTCTCTCTCTCTGTTCCCTTTCTCTCTCTCTCTCTGTTCCCTCTCTCTCACTCTGTTCCCTCGCTCTCTCTCTGTTCCCTTTCTCGCTCTCTCTGTTCTCCCTCCCCCTCTCTCTCTATTCCCCCTCTCTCTCTCTCTGTTCCCTCATTCTCTCTTTCTGTTCCCTCTCTCTCTCTCCCTGTTCCCTCTCGCTCTCTGTTCCCTAAGGCTTTCTCTCTCTCTGTTCCCTCTCTCGCTCTCTCTCTGTTACCTCTCTCTCTCTCTCTCCGTTCCCTCTCTCTGTTCCATCTCTCTCTCTCTCTGTGTCTCTGTTCTCTCACTCTCTCTCTCGGTTCCCCCTCTCTCTCTCTCTGTTGCCGCTCTCTCTCTCTCTGTTCCGTCTCCCTCTTTCTCTCTCTGTTCCCTCTCTCTCTCTGTTCTCTCTCTATGTTCCCTCTCTCTCTCTCTCTGTTCCCTCTCTCTCTCTGTCCCCTAACTCTCTCTCTCTTCCCTCTCTCTCTCTGTTCCCTCTCTCTCTCTCTCTCTGTACTCTCTATCTCTCTCTCGCTCTGTTCCCTCTCTCTCTCTGTTCCCTCTCTCTGACTCTCTGTGTTCTCTCTGTTTCTCTGTCCCCTCTCTCTCTGTCTCTGTTCCCTCTCTCTGTTCCCTCTCTCTCTCTCGGTTCCCCCTCTCTCGCTCGGTTCCGTCTCTCTCTCTCTCTGTTCCCTCTCTCTCTCTCTCTATTCGCCCTCGCTCTCACTCTCTCTCTGTTCCCTCACTATCTCTCTCTCTGTTCATTCTCCCTCTCTCTCTCTCTCTCTGTTCCCTGTGTGTCTCTCTCTCTGTTCACACTCTCTCTCTCTCTGTTCCCTCTCTCTATCACTCACTCTGTTCCCTCGCCCTCTCACTCTCTCTCTGTTCCCTCTCTCTCTCTCTCTCTCTCTGTTCTCCCTCTCTCTCTCTCTGTTCCCTTTCTCTCTCTCTCTGTTCCCTCTCTCTCACACTGTTCCCTCGCTCTCTCTCTGTTCCCTTTCTCGCTCTCTCTGTTCTCCCTCCCCCTCTCTCTCTATTCCCCCTCTCTCTCTCTCTGTTCCCTTTCTCTCTCTCTCTCTGTTCCCTCTCTCTCACTCTGTTCCCTCGCTCTCTCTCTGTTCCCTTTCTCGCTCTCTCTGTTCTCCCTCCCCCTCTCTCTCTATTCCCCCTCTCTCTCTCTCTCTCCCTGTTCCCTCTCGCTCTCTGTTCCCTAAGGCTTTCTCTCTCTCTGTTCACACTCTCTCTCTCTCTGTTCCCTCTCTCTATCACTCACTCTGTTCCCTCGCCCTCTCTCTCTCTCTCTGTTCCCTCTCTCTCTCACTCTCTCTGTTCCCTCTCTGCCTCTCTCACTCTGTTCCCTCGCTCTCTCTCTGTTCCCTCTCTCCCTCTCTCTGTTCCCGCTCTCTCTCTCTCTGTTCCGTCTCCCTCTTTCTCTCTCTGTTCCCTCTCTCTCTCTCTGTTCTCTCTCTATGTTCCCTCTCTCTCTCTCTCTCTGTTCCCTCTCTCGCTCTCTCTGTTCCCTCTCTATCTCTCTGTTCTCGCGCTCTCTCTCTGTTCCCTCTATCTCTCTGTCCCCTAAGTCTCTCTCTGTTCTTCTCTCTCTCTCTGTTCCCTCTCTCTCTGTTCCCTCTCTCTCTCTCTCTCTCTCTCTGTTCCCTCTCTCTCTCTCTGTTCCTGTCATAATATACACCAGTACATTATGGTGCATTCACACACACTGATGGACATGCAGTGGGACCAATCAGCATACACAACACCGCAGCCAATCACCAGTGAGAGCACACGCACTATAAAGACAGGGGTCAGGAGAGTTCCCGCTCATTCTAGTAGCAGCCAGCTCGGAGCACAGAGCTCACAGCCTGCAACACAGACATTCACCATGTGCTGAGTGCATCACCTGGTTAGGACTAGGCAAGGGTCAACAGTTAAAGCTGGTATTGCATTTACCCACAGTTCAAGTATGTTAATATAGTTAACCTTATAACAAAAGACCACTTCCAATGTTGATGACCTGTTTGCGATCCAGAGCACCC
The DNA here is from genome assembly GCF_047496885.1 of Scyliorhinus torazame. NCBI lineage: Eukaryota > Metazoa > Chordata > Chondrichthyes > Carcharhiniformes > Scyliorhinidae > Scyliorhinus > Scyliorhinus torazame. The sequence continues at coordinate 254,313,333 of NC_092717.1, read as the reverse complement.
AACACATCACTTCCCCCTCTCTCTCTCTGTTCCCTTTCTCGCCCTCTCTCTGATCCCTCACTCTCCCTCTCTCTGTTCCCTCTCTCTCTCGCTCGGTTCTCTCTCGCTCTCACTCTCTCTCTGTTCCCTCACTATCTCTCTCTCTGTTCCCTCTCGCGCTCTCTCTCTGTTCTCCCTCTCTCTCTCTGTTCCTTCTCTCTCTCTCTCTCTATGTTCCCTCTCCCTCTCTGTTCCCTCTCTCTCTCTCTCTGTTCTCCCTCTTTCTCTCTCTGTTCCCTTTCTCTCTCTCTTACTCTGTTCCCTCTCTCTCTCTCTGTTCCCTCTCTCTCTCTCTCTGTTCTCTCTCCTCACTGTTCCCTCTCTCTCTCTCTCTCTGTTCCCTCACTCTGTTCTCTCTCTCTCTCTGTTCCCTCTCTGCCTCTCTCACTCTGTTCCCTCGCTCTCTCTCTGTTCCCTCTCGCGCTCTCTCTCTGTTCTCCCTCTTTCTCTCTCTGTTCCCTTTCTCTCTCTCACTCTGTTCCCTCTCTCTCTCTCTCTGTTCCCTCTCTCTCTCTCTCAGTTCTCTCTCCTCACTGTTCCCTCTCTCTCCCTCTCTCTGTTCCCTCACTCTGTTCTCTCTCTCTCTCTCTGTTCCCTCTCTCTCTCACTCTCTCTGTTCCCTCTCTGCCTCTCTCACTCTGTTCCCTCGCTCTCTCTCTGTTCCCTCTCTCGCTCTCTCTGTTCTCCCTCCCTCTCACTCTATCTGTTCCCTCTCTCCGTTCCATCTCTCTCTCTCTCTCTCTATTACCTCTCTCTCTCTCTCTGTCTCTGTTCTCTCACTCTCTCTCTCGGTTCCCCCGCTCTCTATCTCTGTTCCCTCTCTCCCTCTCTCTGTTCCCGCTCTCTCTCTCTCTGTTCCGTCTCCCTCTTTCTCTCTCTGTTCCCTCTCTCTCTCTCTGTTCTCTCTCTATGTTCCCTCTCTCTCTCTCTCTCTCTGTTCCCTCTCTCGCTCTCTCTGTTCCCTCTCTATCTCTCTGTCCCCTAACTCTCTCTCTGTTCCCTCTATCTCTCTGTCCCCTAAGTCTCTCTCTGTTCTTCTCTCTCTCTCTGTTCCCTCTCTCTCTATCTCTCTGTTCCCTCTCTCTATCTCTCTCTCTCTGTTCCCTCTCTCTCTCTCTGTTCCTGTCATAATATGCACCAGTACATTATGGTGCATTCACACACACTGATGGACATGCAGTGGGACCAATCAGCATACACAACACCGCAGCCAATCACCAGTGAGAGCACACGCACAATAAAGACAGGGGTCAGGAGAGTTCCCGCTCATTCTAGTAGCAGCCAGCTCGGAGCACAGAGCTCACAGCCTGCAACACAGCCATTCACCATGTGCTGAGTGCATCACCTGGTTAGGACTAGGCAAGGGTCAACAGTTAAAGCTGGTATTGCATTTACCCACAGTTCAAGTATGTTAATATAGTTAACCTTATAATAAAATAGAGTTGCACCACTTCCAGTGTTGATGACCTGTTCGCGATCCAGTTCACCCAACACATCAGTTCCCCTCTCTCTCTCTCTAGCTGCTCCCCCTCTCTCTCTCTCTGTTCCCCCACCCTCTCTCTCACTCTCTGTTCCCTCTCTCTCTATCTGTTCCCTCACTATCCCTCTCTGTTCCCTCTCTCTCTCTCTGTTCCCCCCCTCTCTCTCTCTCTCTGTTCCCTCTCTCTCTCTCTGTTCCCTCTCTCTCTCTCTCTCGCTCCTTTCCCTCTCTCTCTCTCTCGGTTCTGTCTCTCTCGCTCTCTGTTCCCTCTCTCTTTCTCTCTGTTCCCTCTCTCTCTCTCTCTGTTCTCTCTCGCTCTCACTCTCTCTCTGTTCCCTCACTATCTCTCTCTCTGTTCCCTCTCTCGCTCTCTCTCTGTTCTCCCTCTCTCTCTCTGTTCCTTCTCTCTCTCTCTATGTTCCCTCTCCCTCTCTGTTCCCTCTCTCTCTCTCGCTCTCTCTGTTCCCTCTCTCTCTCTCTCACTCTGTTCTCTTGCCCTCTCTCTCTCTGTTCCCTCTATCTGTCTCTCTCTCTGTTCTCCCTGTCTCTCTCTCTGTTCACTTTCTCTTTCTCTCTCTGTTCCCTCTCTCTCTCTGTTCCCTCTCTCTCTCTCTGTTCTCTCTCCTCGCTGTTCCCTCTCTCTCTCTGTTCCCTCTCTCTGTTCTCTCACTCTCTCTCTGTTCTCTCTCTCTCTCACTCTTTCTGTTCCCTCACTCTCTCTCTCTCTCTGTTCTCTCTCGCACTCACTCACTCTCTGTTCCCTCACTATCTCTCTCTCTGTTGCCTCTCTTGCTCTCTCTCTGTTATCCCTCTCTCTCTCTGTTCCTTCTCTTTCTTTCTCTGTTCCCTCTCCCACTCTGTTCCCTCTCTCTCTCTCGCTCTCTCTCTTCCCTCTCTCTCTCTCTCACTCTGTTCCCTTGCCCTCTCTCTCTCTGTTCCCTCTATCTGTCTCTCTCTCTGTTCTCCCTGTCTCTCTCTCTGTTCCCTTTCTCTCTCTCTCTCTGTTCCCCCTCTCTCACTCTGTTCCCTCGCTCTCTCTCTGTTCCCTTTCTCGCTCTCTCTGTTCTCCCTCCCCCTCTCTCTCTATTCCCCCTCTCTCTCTCTCTGTTCCCTCATTCTCTCTTTCTGTTCCCTCTCTCTCTCTCTCTCTCTCTCCCTGTTCCCTCTCGCTCTCTGTTCCCTAAGGCTTTCTCTCTCTCTGTTCCCTCTCTCGCTCTCTCTCTGTTACCTCTCTCTCTCTCTCTCCGTTCCCTCTCTCTGTTCCATCTCTCTCTCTCTCTCTGTCTCTGTTCTCTCACTCTCTCTCTCGGTTCCCCCTCTCTCTCTCTCTGTTGCCGCTCTCTCTCTCTCTGTTCCGTCTCCCTCTTTCTCTCTCTGTTCCCTCTCTCTCTCTGTTCTCTCTCTATGTTCCCTCTCTCTCTCTCTCTGTTCCCTCTCTCTCTCTGTCCCCTAACTCTCTCTCTGTTCCCTCTCTCTCACTCTCTCTGTTCCCTCTCTCTCTCTCTCTCTGTACTCTCTATCTCTCTCTCGCTCTGTTCCCTCTCTCTCTCTGTTCCCTCTCTCTGACTCTCTGTGTTCTCTCTGTTTCTCTGTCCCCTCTCTCTCTGTCTCTGTTCCCTCTCTCTGTTCCCTCTCTCTCTCTCGGTTCCCCCTCTCTCGCTCAGTTCCGTCTCTCTCTCTCTCTGTTCCCTCTCTCTCTCTCTCTATTCGCCCTCGCTCTCACTCTCTCTCTGTTCCCTCACTATCTCTCTCTCTGTTCATTCTCTCTCTCTCTCTCTCTCTCTCTGTTCCCTGTGTCTCTCTCTCTCTGTTCACACTCTCTCTCTCTCTGTTCCCTCTCTCTATCACTCACTCTGTTCCCTCGCCCTCTCTCTCTCTCTCTGTTCCCTCTCTCTCTCTCTCTCTCTGTTCTCCCTCTCTCTCTCTCTCTGTTCCCTTTCTCTCTCTCTCTGTTCCCTGTCTCTCTCTGTTCCCTCTCTCTGTCTCTCTGTGTTCTCTCTCTCTCTCTGTTCCCTCTCTCTCTCTCTGTTCCCTCTCTCTGTTCTCTCTCTTCCTCTCTCTCTCTCTGTTCCCTCTCTCTCTCTCTCTCTCTGTTCCCTGTCTCTCTCACTCTGTTCCCTCTCTCTCTCTGTTCCCTCTCTCGCTCTCTCTGTTCTGCTTCCCACTCTCTCTCTATTCCCTCACTCTCTCTCTCTTTGTTCCCTCTCTCTCTCGCTCTGTTCTCTCTCGCTCTCACTCTCTCTCTGTTCCCTCACTATCTCTCTCTCTGTTCCCTCTCGCGCTCTCTCTCTGTTCTCCCTCTTTCTCTCTCTGTTCCCTTTCTCTCTCTCTTACTCTGTTCCCTCTCTCTCTCTCTCTTCCCTCTCTCTCTCTCTCTGTTCTCTCTCCTCACTGTTCCCTCTCTCTTTCTCTCTGTTCCCTCACTCTGTTCTCCCTCTCTCTCTGTTCCCTCTCTCTCTCAATCTCTCTGTTCCCTCTCTGCCTCTCTCACTCTGTTCCCTCGCTCTCTCTCTGTTCCCTCTCTCTCTCTCTCTGTTCTCCCTCTTTCTCTCTCTTTTCCCTTTCTCTCTCTCTTACTCTGTTCCCTCTCTCTCTCTCTGTTCCCTCTCTCTCTCTCTCTCTGTTCTCTCTCCTCACTGTTCCCTCTCTCTCTCTCTCTCTGTTCCCTCACTCTGTTCTCTCTCTCTCTCTGTTCCCTCTCTCTCTCACTCTCTCTGTTCCCTCTCTGCCTCTCTCACTCTGTTCCCTCGCTCTCTCTCTGTTCCCTCTCTCGCTCTCTCTGTTCTCCCTCCCTCTCTCTCTCTGTTCCCTCATTCTCTCTTACTGTTCCCTCTCTCTCTCTCTGTTCCCTCTCTCTCTATCTGTTCCCTCTCTCTGTTCCATCTCTCTCTCTCTCTCTTACCTCTCTCTCTCTCGCTGTCTCTGTTCTCTCACTCTCTCTCTCGGTTCCCCCTCTCTCTATCTCTGTTCCCTCTCTCCCTCTCTCTGTTCCCGCTCTCTCTCTCTCTGTTCCGTCTCCCTCTTTCTCTCTCTGTTCCCTCTCTCTCTCTCTGTTCTCTCTCTATGTTCCCTCTCTCTCTCTCTCTCTCTGTTCCCTCTCTCGCTCTCTCTGTTCCCTCTCTATCTCTCTGTCCCCTAACTCTCTCTCTGTTCCCTCTATCTCTCTGTCCCCTAAGTCTCTCTCTGTTCTTCTCTCTCTCTCTGTTCCCTCTCTCTCTGTTCCCTCTCTCTCTCTCTCTCTCTGTTCCCTCTCTCTCTCTCTGTTCATGTCATAATATACACCAGTACATTATGGTGCATTCACACACACTGATGGACATGCAGTGGGACCAATCAGCATACACAACACCGCAGCCAATCACCAGTGAGAGCACACGCATTATAAAGACAGGGGTCAGGAGAGTTCCCGCTCATTCTAGCAGCAGCCAGCTCGGAGCACAGAGCTCACAGCCTGCAACACAGACATTCACCATGTGCTGAGTGCATCACCTGGTTAGGACTAGGCAAGGGTCAACAGTTAAAGCTGGTATTGCATTTACCCACAGTTCAAGTATGTTAATATAGTTAACCTTATAACAAAAGAGAGTTGCACCACTTCCAATGTTGATGACCTGTTTGCGATCCAGAGCACCCAACACATCAGTTCCCCCTTTCTCTCTCTGTTCCCTTTCTCGCCCTCTCTCTGATCCCTCACTCTCTCTCTCTCTGTTCCCTCTCTCTCTCGCTCGGTTCTCTCTCGCTCTCACTCTCTCTCTGTTCTCTCACTATCTCTCTCTCTGTTCCCTCTCGCGCTCTCTCTCTGTTCTCCCTCTCTCTCTCTGTTCCTTCTCTCTCTCTCTCTATGTTCCCTCTCCCTCTCTGTTCCCTCTCTCTCTCTCTCTGTTCTCCCTCTTTCTCTCTCTGTTCCCTTTCTCTCTCTCTTACTCTGTTCCCTCTCTCTCTCTCTGTTCCCTCTCTCTCTCTCTCTGTTCTCTCTCCTCACTGTTCCCTCTCTCTCTCTCTCTCTGTTCCCTCACTCTGTTCTCTCTCTCTCTCTGTTCCCTCTCTGCCTCTCTCACTCTGTTCCCTCGCTCTCTCTCTGTTCCCTCTCGCGCTCTCTCTCTGTTCTCCCTCTTTCCCTCTCTGTTCCCTTTCTCTCTCTCTTACTCTGTTCCCTCTCTCTCTCTCTCTGTTCCCTCTCTCTCTCTCTCTGTTCTCTCTCCTCACTGTTCCCTCTCTCTCTCTCTCTCTGTTCCCTCACTCTGTTCTCTCTCTCTCTCTCTGTTCCCTCTCTCTCTCTCTCTCTCTGTTCCCTCTCTCTCTCTCTCTGTTCTCTCTCCTCACTGTTCCCTCTCTCTCTCTCTCTCTGTTCCCTCACTCTGTTCCCTCGCTCTCTCTCTGTTCCCTCTCTCGCTCTCTCTGTTCTCCCTCCCTCTCTCTCTCTGTTCCCTCATTCTCTCTTACTGTTCCCTCTCTCTCTCTCTGTTCCCTCTCACTCTATCTGTTCCCTCTCTCTGTTCCATCTCTCTCTCTCTCTCTCTATTACCTCTCTCTCTCTCTCTGTCTCTGTTCTCTCACTCTCTCTCTCGGTTCCCCCGCTCTCTATCTCTGTTCCCTCTCTCCCTCTCTCTGTTCCCGCTCTCTCTCTCTCTGTTCCGTCTCCCTCTTTCTCTCTCTGTTCCCTCTCTCTCTCTCTGTTCTCTCTCTATGTTCCCTCTCGCTCTCTCTCTCTCTGTTCCCTCTCTCACTCTCTCTGTTCCCTCTCTATCTCTCTGTCCCCTAACTCTCTCTCTGTTCCCTCTATCTCTCTGTCCCCTAAGTCTCTCTCTGTTCTTCTCTCTCTCTCTGTTCCCTCTCTCTCTATCTCTCTGTTCCCTCTCTCTATCTCTCTCTCTCTGTTCCCTCTCTCTCTCTCTGTTCCTGTCATAATATACACCAGTACATTATGGTGCATTCACACACACTGATGGACATGCAGTGGGACCAATCAGCATACACAACACCGCAGCCAATCACCAGTGAGAGCACACGCACAATAAAGACAGGGGTCAGGAGAGTTCCCGCTCATTCTAGTAGCAGCCAGCTCGGAGCACAGAGCTCACAGCCTGCAACACAGACATTCACCATGTGCTGAGTGCATCACCTGGTTAGGACTAGGCAAGGGTCAACAGTTAAAGCTGGTATTGCATTTACCCACAGTTCAAGTATGTTAATATAGTTAACCTTATAATAAAATAGAGTTGCACCACTTCCAGTGTTGATGACCTGTTCGCGATCCAGTTCACCCAACACATCAGTTCCCCTCTCTCTCTCTCTAGCTGCTCCCCCTCTCTCTCTCTCTGTTCCCCCACCCTCTCTCTCACTCTCTGTTCCCTCTCTCTCTATCTGTTCCCTCACTATCCCTCTCTGTTCCCTCTCTCTCTCTCTGTTCCCCCCCCTCTCTCTCTCTCTGTTCCCTCTCTCTCTCTCTGTTCCCTCTCTCTCTCTCTCTCGCTCCTTTCCCTCTCTCTCTCTCTCGGTTCCGTCTCTCTCGCTCTCTGTTCCCTCTCTCTTTCTCTCTGTTCCCTCTCTCTCTCTCTCTGTTCTCTCTCGCTCTCACTCTCTCTCTGTTCCCTCACTATCTCTCTCTCTGTTCCCTCTCTCGCTCTCTCTCTGTTCTCCCTCTCTCTCTCTGTTCCTTCTCTCTCTCTCTATGTTCCCTCTCCCTCTCTGTTCCCTCTCTCTCTCTCGCTCTCTCTGTTCCCTCTCTCTCTCTCTCACTCTGTTCTCTTGCCCTCTCTCTCTCTGTTCCCTCTATCTGTCTCTCTCTCTGTTCTCCCTGTCTCTCTCTCTGTTCCCTTTCTCTCTCTCACTCTGTTCCCTCTCTCTCTCTCTCTGTTCCCTCTCTCTCTCTCTGTTCTCTCTCCTCGCTGTTCCCTCTCTCTCTCTGTTCCCTCTCTCTGTTCTCTCATTCTCTCTCTGTTCTCTCTCTCTCTCACTCTTTCTGTTCCCTCACTCTCTCTCTGTCTCTGTTCTCTCTCGCACTCACTCACTCTCTGTTCCCTCACTATCTCTCTCTCTGTTGCCTCTCTCGCTCTCTCTCTGTTATCCCTCTCTCTCTCTGTTCCTTCTCTTTCTTTCTCTGTTCCCTCTCCCACTCTGTTCCCTCTCTCTCTCTCGCTCTCTCTCTTCCCTCTCTCTCTCTCTCACTCTGTTCCCTTGCCCTCTCTCTCTCTGTTCCCTCTATCTGTCTCTCTCTCTGTTCCCTTTCTCTCTCTCTCTCTGTTCCCTCTCTCTCACTCTGTTCCCTCGCTCTCTCTCTGTTCCCTTTCTCGCTCTCTCTGTTCTCCCTCCCCCTCTCTCTCTATTCCCCCTCTCTCTCTCTCTGTTCCCTCATTCTCTCTTTCTGTTCCCTCTCTCTCTCTCTCTCTCCCTGTTCCCTCTCGCTCTCTGTTCCCTAAGGCTTTCTCTCTCTCTGTTCCCTCTCTCGCTCTCTCTCTGTTACCTCTCTCTCTCTCTCTCCGTTCCCTCTCTCTGTTCCATCTCTCTCTCTCTCTGTGTCTCTGTTCTCTCACTCTCTCTCTCGGTTCCCCCTCTCTCTCTCTCTGTTGCCGCTCTCTCTCTCTCTGTTCCGTCTCCCTCTTTCTCTCTCTGTTCCCTCTCTCTCTCTATTCTCTCTCTATGTTCCCTCTCTCTCTCTCTCTGTTCCCTCTCTCTCTCTGTCCCCTAACTCTCTCTCTCTTCCCTCTCTCTCTCTGTTCCCTCTCTCTCTCTCTGTACTCTCTATCTCTCTCTCGCTCTGTTCCATCTCTCTCTCTGTTCCCTCTCTCTGACTCTCTGTATTCTCTCTGTTTCTCTGTCCCCTCTCTCTCTGTCTCTGTTCCCTCTCTCTGTTCCCTCTCTCTCTCTCGGTTCCCCCTCTCTCGCTCGGTTCCGTCTCTCTCTCTCTCTGTTCCCTCTCTCTCTCTCTCTATTCGCCCTCGCTCTCACTCTCTCTCTGTTCCCTCACTATCTCTCTCTCTGTTCATTCTCTCTCTCTCTTTCTCTCTCTGTTCCCTGTGTGTCTCTCTCTCTGTTCACACTCTCTCTCTCTCTCTGTTCCCTCTCTCTATCACTCACTCTATTCCCTCGCCCTCTCTCTCTCTCTCTGTTCCCTCTCTCTCTCTCTCTCTCTCTCTGTTCTCCCTCTCTCTCTCTCTGTTCCCTTTCTCTCTCTCTCTGTTGCCTCTCTCTCACTCTGTTCCCTCGCTCTCTCTCTGTACCCTTTCTCGCTCTCTCTGTTCTCCCTCCCCCTCTCTCTCTATTCCCCCTCTCTCTCTCTCTGTTCCCTTTCTCTCTCTCTCTCTGTTCCCTCTCTCTCACTCTGTTCCCTCGCTCTCTCTCTGTTCCCTTTCTCGCTCTCTCTGTTCTCCCTCCCCCTCTCTCTCTATTCCCCCTCTCTCTCTCTCTGTTCCCTCATTCTCTCTTTCTGTTCCCTCTCTCTCTCTCTCTCTCCCTGTTCCCTCTCGCTCTCTGTTCCCTAAGGCTTTCTCTCTCTCTGTTCCCTCTCTCGCTCTCTCTCTGTTACCTCTCTCTCTCTCTCTCCGTTCCCTCTCTCTGTTCCATCTCTCTCTCTCTCTGTGTCTCTGTTCTCTCACTCTCTCTCTCGGTTCCCCCTCTCTCTCTCTCTGTTGCCGCTCTCTCTCTCTCTGTTCCGTCTCCCTCTTTCTCTCTCTGTTCCCTCTCTCTCTCTGTTCTCTCTCTATGTTCCCTCTCTCTCTCTCTCTGTTCCCTCTCTCTCTCTGTCCCCTAACTCTCTCTCTGTTCCCTCTCTCTCACTCTCTCTGTTCCCTCTCTCTCTCTCTCTCTGTACTCTCTATCTCTCTCTCGCTCTGTTCCCTCTCTCTCTCTGTTCCCTCTCTCTGACTCTCTGTGTTCTCTCTGTTTCTCTGTCCCCTCTCTCTCTGTCTCTGTTCCCTCTCTCTGTTCCCTCTCTCTCTCTCGGTTCCCCCTCTCTCGCTCGGTTCCGTCTCTCTCTCTCTCTGTTCCCTCTCTCTCTCTCTCTATTCACCCTCGCTCTCACTCTCTCTCTGTTCCCTCACTATCTCTCTCTCTGTTCATTCTCTCTCTCTCTCTCTCTGTTCCCTGTGTGTCTCTCTCTCTGTTCACACTCTCTCTCTCTCTCTGTTCCCTCTCTCTATCACTCACTCTGTTCCCTCGCCCTCTCTCTCTCTCTCTGTTCCCTCTCTCTCTCTCTCTCTCTCTCTCTGTTCTCCCTCTCTCTCTCTCTGTTCCCTTTCTCCCTCTCTCTGTTCCCTCTCTCTCTCTCTGTTCCCTCTCTCTGTTCTCTCTCTTCCTCTCTCTCTCTCTGTTCCCTCTCTCGCTCTCTCTGTTCTGCTTCCCACTCTCTCTATTCCCTCTCTCTCTCTCTCTGTTCCCTCCTTCTCTCTCTATGTTCCCTCTCTCTCTCTCGCTGTCTGTTCCCACATTCTCTCTCTCCGTTCCCTCTCTCTCTCTCTCTCTGTTACCTCTCGCTCTCTCTCTGTTCTCTCTCTCTCTCTGTTCCCTCTCTCTCTCTCTCTCTCTCTCTGTTCTCTGTCTCTCTTTCTCTGTTCCCTCTCTCTCCCTGCTCCCTCTCTCTCTGTTCCCTCTCTCTGTTCCCTCTCTCTCTCTCTGTTCTCTCCCTCTCACTCTGTTCCCTCTATCTCTCTCTCACTCTGTTCCCTCTCTCTCTCTCTGTTCCCTCTCTCGCTCTCTCTGTTCTGCTTCCCACTCTCTCTCTATTCCCTCTCTCTCTCTCTCTGTTCCCTCTTTCTCTCTCTATGTTCCCTCTCTCTCTCGCTGTCTGTTCCCTCATTCTCTCTCTCTGTTCCCTCTCTCTCTGTCTCTCTGTTACCTCTCGCTCTCTCTCTGTTCCCTCTCTCTCTCTCTCTGTTCCCTCTCTCTCTCTCTCGCTCTCTCTGTTCTCTGTCTCTCTTTCTCTGTTCCCTCTCTCTCCCTGCTCCCTCTCACTCTCGCTGTTCCCTCTCTCTGTTCCCTCTCTCTCTGTCTCTGTTCCCTCTCTCTGTTCCCTCTCTCTCTCTCTCTCTCTCTATTCCCCCCTCTCTCTCTCTGTTCCCTCTCTTTCTGTTCTCTCTCTCTCTCTCTCTCTGTTCCCGCTCTCTCTCTCTGTGTTCTCTCTCTCTCTCTCTGTGTTCTCTCTCCGTCTCACACTGTTCCATCTCTCCCTCTCTCTCTGTTCCCCCTCTCTCTCTGTTCCCTCTCTCTCTGTTCCCTCTCTCTCTCTCTTTCTCTATTCCCTCTCTCTCTGTTTCTGTTCCCTCTCTCTCTCTGTTCCCTCTCTCTCTCTCTGTTCCCTCTCTCTCTCTCTCTCTCTCTCCGTTCTCTGTCTCTCTCTCTGTTCCCTCTCTCTCGCTCTCTCTCTTCCCTCTCTCTGTTCGCTCTCTCTCTCTCTGTTCCCTCTCTCTCTCTCGCTGTTCCCTCTCTCTCTCACTCTCTCTGTTCTCTCTCTCTCTCTCTGTTCTCTCTGTTCTCTCTGTTCTCTCTCTCTCTCTGTTACCTCTCTCTCTCTCTCTCTCTTCCCTCTCTCTGTTCGCTCTCTCTCTCTCTGTTCCCTCTCTCTCTCTCGCTGTTCCCTCTCTCTCTCACTCTCTCTGTTCTCTCTCTCTCTCTGTTCTCTCTGTTCTCTCTCTCTCTCTGTTACCTCTCTCTCTCTCTCTCTCTGTTCTCTCTCTCTCTCTCTCTGTTCTATCTCTCTCTCTCTGCTCCCTCTCTTTTTCTCTCTCTCTCTGTTCTCTCTCTCTCTGTTCCCTCTCTCTCTCTCTGTTCTCTCTCTCTCTCTCTCTCTGTTCCCTCACTCTCTCTCTCTATGTTCCCTGTCTCTCTCTCCCGCTGCTCCCTCTCTCTTTCACTCTGTTCCCTCTCTCTCTCTATCTCTCTCTATTCTCTCACTCTCTCTCTCTCTCTCTGTTCCCTCACTCTCTCTCTGTTCCCTCACTCTGTCTCTCTGTTCACTCTCTCTCTCTCTCTCTCTGTTCCCCCTCTCTCTCTCTATCTCTCTCTGGTCCACTTATCTCTCTGTTCCCTCACTCTCTCTCTCTCTCTCTGTTCCCTCTCTCTCGCTCTCTCTCTCTGTTCCTTCTCTCGATCTCTGTGTTCTCTCACTCTCTCTCTCTCTCTCTCTGTTCCCTTACTCTCTCTCTCTCTCTGTTCCCTCTCTCTCTCTCTCTGTTCCCTTACTCTCTCTCTCTGTTCTCTCTCTCTCTCTCCCCTTTCTCTCTCTCTCTCTCTCTCTCTCTGTTCCCCCTCTCTCTCTGCTCTCTCTCTCTCTATTCCCTCTCTCTCTGATCCCTCTCTCTCCCTGATCCCTCTTTCTCGCTCTCTGTTTCATCTCTCTCTCTGTTCCCTCTCTCTCTGTTCTCTCTCTCTCTCTCTCTGTTCTCTCTCTCTCTCTCTGTTCCCTCTCTCTCTCTCTATCTCTCCCTGTTCCCCCTCTCTCTCTGTTCCCTCAATCTCTCTCTCTCTGTTCCACCCCTCTCTCTCTCTGTTCCCACTCTCTCTCTCTGTTCCACCCCTCTCTCTCTCTGTTCCCACTCTCTCTCTCTCTGTTCTCTCACTCTCTCTCTGTTCCCACACTCTCTCTGTTCCCTCTCTCTGTCTGTCTCTCTGTTCCCTCTCTCTCCGTGTCTCTGTTCCCTCTCTCTATATGTTCCCCCCTCTCTCTCTCTGTTCCCCCTCTCTCTCTGTTCCCTCTCTCTCTCTCTCTGTTCTCTCTCTCTCTCTGTTCTCTCTCTCTCTCTCTCTCTGTTCCCGCTCTCTCTCTCTCTGTTCTCTCTCTCTCTCTGTTCTCTCTCCCTCTCAATCTGTTCCATCTCTCCCTCTCTCTCTGTTCCCTCACTCTCCCTCGGTTCCCTCTCACTCTCCCTCTCTGTTCCCTCTCTCTCTCTGTTCCCGCTCTCTCTCTCTCTCTCTCTCTATCTGTTCCCGCTCTCTCTCTCTCTCTCTCTGTTCCCCCTCTCTCTCTCTCTCTCTCTGTTCCCTCTCTCTCTGTTCCCTCTCTCTCTCTCTTTCTCTATTCCCTCTCTCTCTGTCTCTTTTCCCTCTCTCTGTTCCCTCTCACTCTCTGTGTCTCTGTTCCCTCTCTCTCTCTCTGTTCCCCCATCTCTCTGTGTTCATTCTCGCTCTGTTCTCTCTCTCTCTCTCTCTCTGTTCCCGCTCTCTCTCTCTGTGTTCTCTCTCTCTCTCTCTGTGTTCTCTCTCCCTCTCACACTGTTCCATCTCTCCCTCTCTCTCTGTTCCCCCACTCTCTCTGTTCCCTCTCTCTCTGTTCCCTCTCTCTCTTTCTCTATTCCCTCTCTCTCTGTTTCTGTTCCCTCTCTCTCTCTCTGTTCCCTCTCTCTGTCTCTGTTCCCTCTCTCTGTTCCCTCTCTCTCTCTCGGTTCCCCCTCTCTCGCTCGGTTCCGTCTCTCTCTCTCTCTGTTCCCTCTCTCTCTCTCTCTATTCGCCCTCGCTCTCACTCTCTCTCTGTTCCCTCACTATCTCTCTCTCTGTTCATTCTCTCTCTCTCTCTCTCTCTCTCTGTTCCCTGTGTGTCTCTCTCTCTGTTCACACTCTCTCTCTCTCTCTGTTCCCTCTCTCTATCACTCACTCTGTTCCCTCGCCCTCTCTCTCTCTCTCTGTTCCCTCTCTCTCTCTCTCTCTCTCTCTCTGTTCTCCCTCTCTCTCTCTCTGTTCCCTTTCTCTCTCTCTCTGTTCCCTCTCTCTCTCTCTGTTCCCTCTCTCTGTTCTCTCTCTTCCTCTCTCTCTCTCTGTTCCCTCTCTCGCTCTCTCTGTTCTGCTTCCCACTCTCTCTATTCCCTCTCTCTCTCTCTCTGTTCCCTCCTTCTCTCTCTATGTTCCCTCTCTCTCTCTCGCTGTCTGTTCCCACATTCTCTCTCTCCGTTCCCTCTCTCTCTCTCTCTCTGTTACCTCTCGCTCTCTCTCTGTTCTCTCTCTCTCTCTGTTCCCTCTCTCTCTCTCTCTCTCTCTCTGTTCTCTGTCTCTCTTTCTCTGTTCCCTCTCTCTCCCTGCTCCCTCTCTCTCTGTTCCCTCTCTCTGTTCCCTCTCTCTCTCTCTGTTCTCTCCCTCTCTCTCTGTTCCCTCTATCTCTCTCTCACTCTGTTCCCTCTCTCTCTCTCTGTTCCCTCTCTCGCTCTCTCTGTTCTGCTTCCCACTCTCTCTCTATTCCCTCTCTCTCTCTCTCTGTTCCCTCTTTCTCTCTCTATGTTCCCTCTCTCTCTCGCTGTCTGTTCCCTCATTCTCTCTCTCTGTTCCCTCTCTCTCTGTCTCTCTGTTACCTCTCGCTCTCTCTCTGTTCCCTCTCTCTCTCTCTCTGTTCCCTCTCTCTCTCTCTCGCTCTCTCTGTTCTCTGTCTCTCTTTCTCTGTTCCCTCTCTCTCCCTGCTCCCTCTCACTCTCGCTGTTCCCTCTCTCTGTTCCCTCTCTCTCTGTCTCTGTTCCCTCTCTCTGTTCCCTCTCTCTCTCTCTCTCTCTCTATTCCCCCCTCTCTCTCTCTGTTCCCTCTCTTTCTGTTCTCTCTCTCTCTCTCTCTCTCTCTCTGTTCCCGCTCTCTCTCTCTGTGTTCTCTCTCTCTCTCTCTGTGTTCTCTCTCCGTCTCACACTGTTCCATCTCTCCCTCTCTCTCTGTTCCCCCTCTCTCTCTGTTCCCTCTCTCTCTGTTCCCTCTCTCTCTCTCTTTCTCTATTCCCTCTCTCTCTGTTTCTGTTCCCTCTCTCTCTCTGTTCCCTCTCTCTCTCTCTGTTCCCTCTCTCTCTCTCTCTCTCTCTCCGTTCTCTGTCTCTCTCTCTGTTCCCTCTCTCTCGCTCTCTCTCTTCCCTCTCTCTGTTCGCTCTCTCTCTCTCTGTTCCCTCTCTCTCTCGCTGTTCCCTCTCTCTCTCACTCTCTCTGTTCTCTCTCTCTCTCTCTGTTCTCTCTGTTCCCTCTGTTCTCTCTCTCTCTCTGTTACCTCTCTCTCTCTCTCTCTCTTCCCTCTCTCTGTTCGCTCTCTCTCTCTCTGTTCCCTCTCTCTCTCTCGCTGTTCCCTCTCTCTCTCACTCTCTCTGTTCTCTCTCTCTCTCTCTGTTCTCTCTGTTCTCTCTCTCTCTCTGTTACCTCTCTCTCTCTCTCTCTCTGTTCTCTCTCTCTCTCTCTCTGTTCTATCTCTCTCTCTCTGCTCCCTCTCTTTTTCTCTCTCTCTCTGTTCTCTCTCTCTCTGTTCCCTCTCTCTCTCTCTGTTCTCTCTCTCTCTCTCTCTCTGTTCCCTCACTCTCTCTCTCTATGTTCCCTGTCTCTCTCTCCCGCTGCTCCCTCTCTCTTTCACTCTGTTCCCTCTCTCTCTCTATCTCTCTCTATTCTCTCACTCTCTCTCTCTCTCTCTGTTCCCTCACTCTCTCTCTGTTCCCTCACTCTGTCTCTCTGTTCACTCTCTCTCTCTCTCTCTGTTCCCCCTCTCTCTCTCTATCTCTCTCTGGTCCGCTTATCTCTCTGTTCCCTCACTCTCTCTCTCTCTCTCTGTTCCCTCTCTCTCGCTCTCTCTCTCTGTTCCTTCTCTCGATCTCTGTGTTCTCTCACTCTCTCTCTCTCTCTCTCTGTTCCCTTACTCTCTCTCTCTCTCTGTTCCCTCTCTCTCTCTCTCTGTTCCCTTACTCTCTCTCTCTGTTCTCTCTCTCTCTCTCCCCTTTCTCTCTCTCTCTCTCTCTCTCTGTTCCCCCTCTCTCTCTGCTCTCTCTCTCTCTATTCCCTCTCTCTCTGATCCCTCTCTCTCCCTGATCCCTCTTTCTCGCTCTCTGTTTCATCTCTCTCTCTGTTCCCTCTCTCTCTGTTCTCTCTCTCTCTCTCTCTGTTCTCTCTCTCTCTCTCTGTTCCCTCTCTCTCTCTCTATCTCTCCCTGTTCCCCCTCTCTCTCTGTTCCCTCAATCTCTCTCTCTCTGTTCCACCCCTCTCTCTCTCTGTTCCCACTCTCTCTCTCTGTTCCACCCCTCTCTCTCTCTGTTCCCACTCTCTCTCTCTCTGTTCTCTCACTCTCTCTCTGTTCCCACACTCTCTCTGTTCCCTCTCTCTGTCTGTCTCTCTGTTCCCTCTCTCTCCGTGTCTCTGTTCCCTCTCTCTATATGTTCCCCCCTCTCTCTCTCTGTTCCCTCTCTCTCTCTGTTCCCTCTCTCTCTCTCTCTGTTCTCTCTCTCTCTCTGTTCTCTCTCTCTCTCTCTCTCTGTTCCCGCTCTCTCTCTCTCTGTTCTCTCTCTCTCTCTGTTCTCTCTCCCTCTCAATCTGTTCCATCTCTCCCTCTCTCTCTGTTCCCTCACTCTCCCTCGGTTCCCTCTCACTCTCCCTCTCTGTTCCCTCTCTCTCTCTGTTCCCGCTCTCTCTCTCTCTCTCTCTCTATCTGTTCCCGCTCTCTCTCTCTCTCTCTCTGTTCCCCCTCTCTCTCTCTCTCTCTCTGTTCCCTCTCTCTCTCACTCTCTCTGTTCCCTCTCTGCCTCTCTCACTCTGTTCCCTCGCTCTCTCTCTGTTCCCTCTCTCGCTCTCTCTGTTCTCCCTCCCTCTCTCTCTCTGTTCCCTCATTCTCTCTTACTGTTCCCTCTCTCTCTCTCTGTTCCCTCTCTCTCTATCTGTTCCCTCTCTCTGTTCCATCTCTCTCTCTCTCTCTTACCTCTCTCTCTCTCGCTGTCTCTGTTCTCTCACTCTCTCTCTCGGTTCCCCCTCTCTCTATCTCTGTTCCCTCTCTCCCTCTCTCTGTTCCCGCTCTCTCTCTCTCTGTTCCGTCTCCCTCTTTCTCTCTCTGTTCCCTCTCTCTCTCTCTGTTCTCTCTCTATGTTCCCTCTCTCTCTCTCTCTCTCTGTTCCCTCTCTCGCTCTCTCTGTTCCCTCTCTATCTCTCTGTCCCCTAACTCTCTCTCTGTTCCCTCTATCTCTCTGTCCCCTAAGTCTCTCTCTGTTCTTCTCTCTCTCTCTGTTCCCTCTCTCTCTGTTCCCTCTCTCTCTCTCTCTCTCTCTCTGTTCCCTCTCTCTCTCTCTGTTCATGTCATAATATACACCAGTACATTATGGTGCATTCACACACACTGATGGACATGCAGTGGGACCAATCAGCATACACAACACCGCAGCCAATCACCAGTGAGAGCACACGCATTATAAAGACAGGGGTCAGGAGAGTTCCCGCTCATTCTAGCAGCAGCCAGCTCGGAGCACAGAGCTCACAGCCTGCAACACAGACATTCACCATGTGCTGAGTGCATCACCTGGTTAGGACTAGGCAAGGGTCAACAGTTAAAGCTGGTATTGCATTTACCCACAGTTCAAGTATGTTAATATAGTTAACCTTATAACAAAAGAGAGTTGCACCACTTCCAATGTTGATGACCTGTTTGCGATCCAGAGCACCCAACACATCAGTTCCCCCTTTCTCTCTCTGTTCCCTTTCTCGCCCTCTCTCTGATCCCTCACTCTCTCTCTCTCTGTTCCCTCTCTCTCTCGCTCGGTTCTCTCTCGCTCTCACTCTCTCTCTGTTCTCTCACTATCTCTCTCTCTGTTCCCTCTCGCGCTCTCTCTCTGTTCTCCCTCTCTCTCTCTGTTCCTTCTCTCTCTCTCTCTATGTTCCCTCTCCCTCTCTGTTCCCTCTCTCTCTCTCTCTGTTCTCCCTCTTTCTCTCTCTGTTCCCTTTCTCTCTCTCTTACTCTGTTCCCTCTCTCTCTCTCTGTTCCCTCTCTCTCTCTCTCTGTTCTCTCTCCTCACTGTTCCCTCTCTCTCTCTCTCTCTGTTCCCTCACTCTGTTCTCTCTCTCTCTCTGTTCCCTCTCTGCCTCTCTCACTCTGTTCCCTCGCTCTCTCTCTGTTCCCTCTCGCGCTCTCTCTCTGTTCTCCCTCTTTCCCTCTCTGTTCCCTTTCTCTCTCTCTTACTCTGTTCCCTCTCTCTCTCTCTCTGTTCCCTCTCTCTCTCTCTCTGTTCTCTCTCCTCACTGTTCCCTCTCTCTCTCTCTCTCTGTTCCCTCACTCTGTTCTCTCTCTCTCTCTCTGTTCCCTCTCTCTCTCTCTCTCTCTGTTCCCTCTCTCTCTCTCTCTGTTCTCTCTCCTCACTGTTCCCTCTCTCTCTCTCTCTCTGTTCCCTCACTCTGTTCCCTCGCTCTCTCTCTGTTCCCTCTCTCGCTCTCTCTGTTCTCCCTCCCTCTCTCTCTCTGTTCCCTCATTCTCTCTTACTGTTCCCTCTCTCTCTCTCTGTTCCCTCTCACTCTATCTGTTCCCTCTCTCTGTTCCATCTCTCTCTCTCTCTCTCTATTACCTCTCTCTCTCTCTCTGTCTCTGTTCTCTCACTCTCTCTCTCGGTTCCCCCGCTCTCTATCTCTGTTCCCTCTCTCCCTCTCTCTGTTCCCGCTCTCTCTCTCTCTGTTCCGTCTCCCTCTTTCTCTCTCTGTTCCCTCTCTCTCTCTCTGTTCTCTCTCTATGTTCCCTCTCGCTCTCTCTCTCTCTGTTCCCTCTCTCACTCTCTCTGTTCCCTCTCTATCTCTCTGTCCCCTAACTCTCTCTCTGTTCCCTCTATCTCTCTGTCCCCTAAGTCTCTCTCTGTTCTTCTCTCTCTCTCTGTTCCCTCTCTCTCTATCTCTCTGTTCCCTCTCTCTATCTCTCTCTCTCTGTTCCCTCTCTCTCTCTCTGTTCCTGTCATAATATACACCAGTACATTATGGTGCATTCACACACACTGATGGACATGCAGTGGGACCAATCAGCATACACAACACCGCAGCCAATCACCAGTGAGAGCACACGCACAATAAAGACAGGGGTCAGGAGAGTTCCCGCTCATTCTAGTAGCAGCCAGCTCGGAGCACAGAGCTCACAGCCTGCAACACAGACATTCACCATGTGCTGAGTGCATCACCTGGTTAGGACTAGGCAAGGGTCAACAGTTAAAGCTGGTATTGCATTTACCCACAGTTCAAGTATGTTAATATAGTTAACCTTATAATAAAATAGAGTTGCACCACTTCCAGTGTTGATGACCTGTTCGCGATCCAGTTCACCCAACACATCAGTTCCCCTCTCTCTCTCTCTAGCTGCTCCCCCTCTCTCTCTCTCTGTTCCCCCACCCTCTCTCTCACTCTCTGTTCCCTCTCTCTCTATCTGTTCCCTCACTATCCCTCTCTGTTCCCTCTCTCTCTCTCTGTTCCCCCCCCTCTCTCTCTCTCTGTTCCCTCTCTCTCTCTCTGTTCCCTCTCTCTCTCTCTCTCGCTCCTTTCCCTCTCTCTCTCTCTCGGTTCCGTCTCTCTCGCTCTCTGTTCCCTCTCTCTTTCTCTCTGTTCCCTCTCTCTCTCTCTCTGTTCTCTCTCGCTCTCACTCTCTCTCTGTTCCCTCACTATCTCTCTCTCTGTTCCCTCTCTCGCTCTCTCTCTGTTCTCCCTCTCTCTCTCTGTTCCTTCTCTCTCTCTCTATGTTCCCTCTCCCTCTCTGTTCCCTCTCTCTCTCTCGCTCTCTCTGTTCCCTCTCTCTCTCTCTCACTCTGTTCTCTTGCCCTCTCTCTCTCTGTTCCCTCTATCTGTCTCTCTCTCTGTTCTCCCTGTCTCTCTCTCTGTTCCCTTTCTCTCTCTCACTCTGTTCCCTCTCTCTCTCTCTCTGTTCCCTCTCTCTCTCTCTGTTCTCTCTCCTCGCTGTTCCCTCTCTCTCTCTGTTCCCTCTCTCTGTTCTCTCATTCTCTCTCTGTTCTCTCTCTCTCTCACTCTTTCTGTTCCCTCACTCTCTCTCTGTCTCTGTTCTCTCTCGCACTCACTCACTCTCTGTTCCCTCACTATCTCTCTCTCTGTTGCCTCTCTCGCTCTCTCTCTGTTATCCCTCTCTCTCTCTGTTCCTTCTCTTTCTTTCTCTGTTCCCTCTCCCACTCTGTTCCCTCTCTCTCTCTCGCTCTCTCTCTTCCCTCTCTCTCTCTCTCACTCTGTTCCCTTGCCCTCTCTCTCTCTGTTCCCTCTATCTGTCTCTCTCTCTGTTCCCTTTCTCTCTCTCTCTCTGTTCCCTCTCTCTCACTCTGTTCCCTCGCTCTCTCTCTGTTCCCTTTCTCGCTCTCTCTGTTCTCCCTCCCCCTCTCTCTCTATTCCCCCTCTCTCTCTCTCTGTTCCCTCATTCTCTCTTTCTGTTCCCTCTCTCTCTCTCTCTCTCCCTGTTCCCTCTCGCTCTCTGTTCCCTAAGGCTTTCTCTCTCTCTGTTCCCTCTCTCGCTCTCTCTCTGTTACCTCTCTCTCTCTCTCTCCGTTCCCTCTCTCTGTTCCATCTCTCTCTCTCTCTGTGTCTCTGTTCTCTCACTCTCTCTCTCGGTTCCCCCTCTCTCTCTCTCTGTTGCCGCTCTCTCTCTCTCTGTTCCGTCTCCCTCTTTCTCTCTCTGTTCCCTCTCTCTCTCTGTTCTCTCTCTATGTTCCCTCTCTCTCTCTCTCTGTTCCCTCTCTCTCTCTGTCCCCTAACTCTCTCTCTCTTCCCTCTCTCTCTCTGTTCCCTCTCTCTCTCTCTGTACTCTCTATCTCTCTCTCGCTCTGTTCCATCTCTCTCTCTGTTCCCTCTCTCTGACTCTCTGTGTTCTCTCTGTTTCTCTGTCCCCTCTCTCTCTGTCTCTGTTCCCTCTCTCTGTTCCCTCTCTCTCTCTCGGTTCCCCCTCTCTCGCTCGGTTCCGTCTCTCTCTCTCTCTGTTCCCTCTCTCTCTCTCTCTATTCGCCCTCGCTCTCACTCTCTCTCTGTTCCCTCACTATCTCTCTCTCTGTTCATTCTCTCTCTCTCTTTCTCTCTCTGTTCCCTGTGTGTCTCTCTCTCTGTTCACACTCTCTCTCTCTCTCTGTTCCCTCTCTCTATCACTCACTCTATTCCCTCGCCCTCTCTCTCTCTCTCTGTTCCCTCTCTCTCTCTCTCTCTCTCTCTGTTCTCCCTCTCTCTCTCTCTGTTCCCTTTCTCTCTCTCTCTGTTGCCTCTCTCTCACTCTGTTCCCTCGCTCTCTCTCTGTACCCTTTCTCGCTCTCTCTGTTCTCCCTCCCCCTCTCTCTCTATTCCCCCTCTCTCTCTCTCTGTTCCCTTTCTCTCTCTCTCTCTGTTCCCTCTCTCTCACTCTGTTCCCTCGCTCTCTCTCTGTTCCCTTTCTCGCTCTCTCTGTTCTCCCTCCCCCTCTCTCTCTATTCCCCCTCTCTCTCTCTCTGTTCCCTCATTCTCTCTTTCTGTTCCCTCTCTCTCTCTCTCTCTCCCTGTTCCCTCTCGCTCTCTGTTCCCTAAGGCTTTCTCTCTCTCTGTTCCCTCTCTCGCTCTCTCTCTGTTACCTCTCTCTCTCTCTCTCCGTTCCCTCTCTCTGTTCCATCTCTCTCTCTCTCTGTGTCTCTGTTCTCTCACTCTCTCTCTCGGTTCCCCCTCTCTCTCTCTCTGTTGCCGCTCTCTCTCTCTCTGTTCCGTCTCCCTCTTTCTCTCTCTGTTCCCTCTCTCTCTCTGTTCTCTCTCTATGTTCCCTCTCTCTCTCTCTCTGTTCCCTCTCTCTCTCTGTCCCCTAACTCTCTCTCTCTTCCCTCTCTCTCACTCTCTCTGTTCCCTCTCTCTCTCTCTCTCTGTACTCTCTATCTCTCTCTCGCTCTGTTCCCTCTCTCTCTCTGTTCCCTCTCTCTGACTCTCTGTGTTCTCTCTGTTTCTCTGTCCCCTCTCTCTCTGTCTCTGTTCCCTCTCTCTGTTCCCTCTCTCTCTCTCGGTTCCCCCTCTCTCGCTCGGTTCCGTCTCTCTCTCTCTCTGTTCCCTCTCTCTCTCTCTCTATTCACCCTCGCTCTCACTCTCTCTCTGTTCCCTCACTATCTCTCTCTCTGTTCATTCTCTCTCTCTCTCTCTCTGTTCCCTGTGTGTCTCTCTCTCTGTTCACACTCTCTCTCTCTCTCTGTTCCCTCTCTCTATCACTCACTCTGTTCCCTCGCCCTCTCTCTCTCTCTCTGTTCCCTCTCTCTCTCTCTCTCTCTCTCTCTGTTCTCCCTCTCTCTCTCTCTGTTCCCTTTCTCCCTCTCTCTGTTCCCTCTCTCTCTCTCTGTTCCCTCTCTCTGTTCTCTCTCTTCCTCTCTCTCTCTCTGTTCCCTCTCTCGCTCTCTCTGTTCTGCTTCCCACTCTCTCTATTCCCTCTCTCTCTCTCTCTGTTCCCTCCTTCTCTCTCTATGTTCCCTCTCTCTCTCTCGCTGTCTGTTCCCACATTCTCTCTCTCCGTTCCCTCTCTCTCTCTCTCTCTGTTACCTCTCGCTCTCTCTCTGTTCTCTCTCTCTCTCTGTTCCCTCTCTCTCTCTCTCTCTCTCTCTGTTCTCTGTCTCTCTTTCTCTGTTCCCTCTCTCTCCCTGCTCCCTCTCTCTCTGTTCCCTCTCTCTGTTCCCTCTCTCTCTCTCTGTTCTCTCCCTCTCACTCTGTTCCCTCTATCTCTCTCTCACTCTGTTCCCTCTCTCTCTCTCTGTTCCCTCTCTCGCTCTCTCTGTTCTGCTTCCCACTCTCTCTCTATTCCCTCTCTCTCTCTCTCTGTTCCCTCTTTCTCTCTCTATGTTCCCTCTCTCTCTCGCTGTCTGTTCCCTCATTCTCTCTCTCTGTTCCCTCTCTCTCTGTCTCTCTGTTACCTCTCGCTCTCTCTCTGTTCCCTCTCTCTCTCTCTCTGTTCCCTCTCTCTCTCTCTCGCTCTCTCTGTTCTCTGTCTCTCTTTCTCTGTTCCCTCTCTCTCCCTGCTCCCTCTCACTCTCGCTGTTCCCTCTCTCTGTTCCCTCTCTCTCTGTCTCTGTTCCCTCTCTCTGTTCCCTCTCTCTCTCTCTCTCTCTCTATTCCCCCCTCTCTCTCTCTGTTCCCTCTCTTTCTGTTCTCTCTCTCTCTCTCTCTCTCTCTCTGTTCCCGCTCTCTCTCTCTGTGTTCTCTCTCTCTCTCTCTGTGTTCTCTCTCCGTCTCACACTGTTCCATCTCTCCCTCTCTCTCTGTTCCCCCTCTCTCTCTGTTCCCTCTCTCTCTGTTCCCTCTCTCTCTCTCTTTCTCTATTCCCTCTCTCTCTGTTTCTGTTCCCTCTCTCTCTCTGTTCCCTCTCTCTCTCTCTGTTCCCTCTCTCTCTCTCTCTCTCTCTCCGTTCTCTGTCTCTCTCTCTGTTCCCTCTCTCTCGCTCTCTCTCTTCCCTCTCTCTGTTCGCTCTCTCTCTCTCTGTTCCCTCTCTCTCTCTCGCTGTTCCCTCTCTCTCTCACTCTCTCTGTTCTCTCTCTCTCTCTCTGTTCTCTCTGTTCTCTCTGTTCTCTCTCTCTCTCTGTTACCTCTCTCTCTCTCTCTCTCTTCCCTCTCTCTGTTCGCTCTCTCTCTCTCTGTTCCCTCTCTCTCTCTCGCTGTTCCCTCTCTCTCTCACTCTCTCTGTTCTCTCTCTCTCTCTGTTCTCTCTGTTCTCTCTCTCTCTCTGTTACCTCTCTCTCTCTCTCTCTCTGTTCTCTCTCTCTCTCTCTCTGTTCTATCTCTCTCTCTCTGCTCCCTCTCTTTTTCTCTCTCTCTCTGTTCTCTCTCTCTCTGTTCCCTCTCTCTCTCTCTGTTCTCTCTCTCTCTCTCTCTCTGTTCCCTCACTCTCTCTCTCTATGTTCCCTGTCTCTCTCTCCCGCTGCTCCCTCTCTCTTTCACTCTGTTCCCTCTCTCTCTCTATCTCTCTCTATTCTCTCACTCTCTCTCTCTCTCTCTGTTCCCTCACTCTCTCTCTGTTCCCTCACTCTGTCTCTCTGTTCACTCTCTCTCTCTCTCTCTCTGTTCCCCCTCTCTCTCTCTATCTCTCTCTGGTCCACTTATCTCTCTGTTCCCTCACTCTCTCTCTCTCTCTCTGTTCCCTCTCTCTCGCTCTCTCTCTCTGTTCCTTCTCTCGATCTCTGTGTTCTCTCACTCTCTCTCTCTCTCTCTCTGTTCCCTTACTCTCTCTCTCTCTCTGTTCCCTCTCTCTCTCTCTCTGTTCCCTTACTCTCTCTCTCTGTTCTCTCTCTCTCTCTCCCCTTTCTCTCTCTCTCTCTCTCTCTCTCTGTTCCCCCTCTCTCTCTGCTCTCTCTCTCTCTATTCCCTCTCTCTCTGATCCCTCTCTCTCCCTGATCCCTCTTTCTCGCTCTCTGTTTCATCTCTCTCTCTGTTCCCTCTCTCTCTGTTCTCTCTCTCTCTCTCTCTGTTCTCTCTCTCTCTCTCTGTTCCCTCTCTCTCTCTCTATCTCTCCCTGTTCCCCCTCTCTCTCTGTTCCCTCAATCTCTCTCTCTCTGTTCCACCCCTCTCTCTCTCTGTTCCCACTCTCTCTCTCTGTTCCACCCCTCTCTCTCTCTGTTCCCACTCTCTCTCTCTCTGTTCTCTCACTCTCTCTCTGTTCCCACACTCTCTCTGTTCCCTCTCTCTGTCTGTCTCTCTGTTCCCTCTCTCTCCGTGTCTCTGTTCCCTCTCTCTATATGTTCCCCCCTCTCTCTCTCTGTTCCCCCTCTCTCTCTGTTCCCTCTCTCTCTCTCTCTGTTCTCTCTCTCTCTCTGTTCTCTCTCTCTCTCTCTCTCTGTTCCCGCTCTCTCTCTCTCTGTTCTCTCTCTCTCTCTGTTCTCTCTCCCTCTCAATCTGTTCCATCTCTCCCTCTCTCTCTGTTCCCTCACTCTCCCTCGGTTCCCTCTCACTCTCCCTCTCTGTTCCCTCTCTCTCTCTGTTCCCGCTCTCTCTCTCTCTCTCTCTCTATCTGTTCCCGCTCTCTCTCTCTCTCTCTCTGTTCCCCCTCTCTCTCTCTCTCTCTCTGTTCCCTCTCTCTCTGTTCCCTCTCTCTCTCTCTTTCTCTATTCCCTCTCTCTCTGTCTCTTTTCCCTCTCTCTGTTCCCTCTCACTCTCTGTGTCTCTGTTCCCTCTCTCTCTCTCTGTTCCCCCATCTCTCTGTGTTCATTCTCGCTCTGTTCTCTCTCTCTCTCTCTCTCTGTTCCCGCTCTCTCTCTCTGTGTTCTCTCTCTCTCTCTCTGTGTTCTCTCTCCCTCTCACACTGTTCCATCTCTCCCTCTCTCTCTGTTCCCCCACTCTCTCTGTTCCCTCTCTCTCTGTTCCCTCTCTCTCTTTCTCTATTCCCTCTCTCTCTGTTTCTGTTCCCTCTCTCTCTCTCTGTTCCCTCTCTCTGTCTCTGTTCCCTCTCTCTGTTCCCTCTCTCTCTCGGTTCCCCCTCTCTCGCTCGGTTCCGTCTCTCTCTCTCTCTGTTCCCTCTCTCTCTCTCTCTATTCGCCCTCGCTCTCACTCTCTCTCTGTTCCCTCACTATCTCTCTCTCTGTTCATTCTCTCTCTCTCTCTCTCTCTCTCTGTTCCCTGTGTGTCTCTCTCTCTGTTCACACTCTCTCTCTCTCTCTGTTCCCTCTCTCTATCACTCACTCTGTTCCCTCGCCCTCTCTCTCTCTCTCTGTTCCCTCTCTCTCTCTCTCTCTCTCTCTCTGTTCTCCCTCTCTCTCTCTCTGTTCCCTTTCTCTCTCTCTCTGTTCCCTCTCTCTCTCTCTGTTCCCTCTCTCTGTTCTCTCTCTTCCTCTCTCTCTCTCTGTTCCCTCTCTCGCTCTCTCTGTTCTGCTTCCCACTCTCTCTATTCCCTCTCTCTCTCTCTCTGTTCCCTCCTTCTCTCTCTATGTTCCCTCTCTCTCTCTCGCTGTCTGTTCCCACATTCTCTCTCTCCGTTCCCTCTCTCTCTCTCTCTCTGTTACCTCTCGCTCTCTCTCTGTTCTCTCTCTCTCTCTGTTCCCTCTCTCTCTCTCTCTCTCTCTCTGTTCTCTGTCTCTCTTTCTCTGTTCCCTCTCTCTCCCTGCTCCCTCTCTCTCTGTTCCCTCTCTCTCTCTGTTCCCTCTCTCTGTTCTCTCATTCTCTCTCTGTTCTCTCTCTCTCTCACTCTTTCTGTTCCCTCACTCTCTCTCTGTCTCTGTTCTCTCTCGCACTCACTCACTCTCTGTTCCCTCACTATCTCTCTCTCTGTTGCCTCTCTCGCTCTCTCTCTGTTATCCCTCTCTCTCTCTGTTCCTTCTCTTTCTTTCTCTGTTCCCTCTCCCACTCTGTTCCCTCTCTCTCTCTCGCTCTCTCTCTTCCCTCTCTCTCTCTCTCACTCTGTTCCCTTGCCCTCTCTCTCTCTGTTCCCTCTATCTGTCTCTCTCTCTGTTCCCTTTCTCTCTCTCTCTCTGTTCCCTCTCTCTCACTCTGTTCCCTCGCTCTCTCTCTGTTCCCTTTCTCGCTCTCTCTGTTCTCCCTCCCCCTCTCTCTCTATTCCCCCTCTCTCTCTCTCTGTTCCCTCATTCTCTCTTTCTGTTCCCTCTCTCTCTCTCTCTCTCCCTGTTCCCTCTCGCTCTCTGTTCCCTAAGGCTTTCTCTCTCTCTGTTCCCTCTCTCGCTCTCTCTCTGTTACCTCTCTCTCTCTCTCTCCGTTCCCTCTCTCTGTTCCATCTCTCTCTCTCTCTGTGTCTCTGTTCTCTCACTCTCTCTCTCGGTTCCCCCTCTCTCTCTCTCTGTTGCCGCTCTCTCTCTCTCTGTTCCGTCTCCCTCTTTCTCTCTCTGTTCCCTCTCTCTCTCTGTTCTCTCTCTATGTTCCCTCTCTCTCTCTCTCTGTTCCCTCTCTCTCTCTGTCCCCTAACTCTCTCTCTCTTCCCTCTCTCTCTCTGTTCCCTCTCTCTCTCTCTGTACTCTCTATCTCTCTCTCGCTCTGTTCCATCTCTCTCTCTGTTCCCTCTCTCTGACTCTCTGTGTTCTCTCTGTTTCTCTGTCCCCTCTCTCTCTGTCTCTGTTCCCTCTCTCTGTTCCCTCTCTCTCTCTCGGTTCCCCCTCTCTCGCTCGGTTCCGTCTCTCTCTCTCTCTGTTCCCTCTCTCTCTCTCTCTATTCGCCCTCGCTCTCACTCTCTCTCTGTTCCCTCACTATCTCTCTCTCTGTTCATTCTCTCTCTCTCTTTCTCTCTCTGTTCCCTGTGTGTCTCTCTCTCTGTTCACACTCTCTCTCTCTCTCTGTTCCCTCTCTCTATCACTCACTCTATTCCCTCGCCCTCTCTCTCTCTCTCTGTTCCCTCTCTCTCTCTCTCTCTCTCTCTGTTCTCCCTCTCTCTCTCTCTGTTCCCTTTCTCTCTCTCTCTGTTGCCTCTCTCTCACTCTGTTCCCTCGCTCTCTCTCTGTACCCTTTCTCGCTCTCTCTGTTCTCCCTCCCCCTCTCTCTCTATTCCCCCTCTCTCTCTCTCTGTTCCCTTTCTCTCTCTCTCTCTGTTCCCTCTCTCTCACTCTGTTCCCTCGCTCTCTCTCTGTTCCCTTTCTCGCTCTCTCTGTTCTCCCTCCCCCTCTCTCTCTATTCCCCCTCTCTCTCTCTCTGTTCCCTCATTCTCTCTTTCTGTTCCCTCTCTCTCTCTCTCTCTCCCTGTTCCCTCTCGCTCTCTGTTCCCTAAGGCTTTCTCTCTCTCTGTTCCCTCTCTCGCTCTCTCTCTGTTACCTCTCTCTCTCTCTCTCCGTTCCCTCTCTCTGTTCCATCTCTCTCTCTCTCTGTGTCTCTGTTCTCTCACTCTCTCTCTCGGTTCCCCCTCTCTCTCTCTCTGTTGCCGCTCTCTCTCTCTCTGTTCCGTCTCCCTCTTTCTCTCTCTGTTCCCTCTCTCTCTCTGTTCTCTCTCTATGTTCCCTCTCTCTCTCTCTCTGTTCCCTCTCTCTCTCTGTCCCCTAACTCTCTCTCTCTTCCCTCTCTCTCACTCTCTCTGTTCCCTCTCTCTCTCTCTCTCTGTACTCTCTATCTCTCTCTCGCTCTGTTCCCTCTCTCTCTCTGTTCCCTCTCTCTGACTCTCTGTGTTCTCTCTGTTTCTCTGTCCCCTCTCTCTCTGTCTCTGTTCCCTCTCTCTGTTCCCTCTCTCTCTCTCGGTTCCCCCTCTCTCGCTCGGTTCCGTCTCTCTCTCTCTCTGTTCCCTCTCTCTCTCTCTCTATTCACCCTCGCTCTCACTCTCTCTCTGTTCCCTCACTATCTCTCTCTCTGTTCATTCTCTCTCTCTCTCTCTCTGTTCCCTGTGTGTCTCTCTCTCTGTTCACACTCTCTCTCTCTCTCTGTTCCCTCTCTCTATCACTCACTCTGTTCCCTCGCCCTCTCTCTCTCTCTCTGTTCCCTCTCTCTCTCTCTCTCTCTCTCTCTGTTCTCCCTCTCTCTCTCTCTGTTCCCTTTCTCCCTCTCTCTGTTCCCTCTCTCTCTCTCTGTTCCCTCTCTCTGTTCTCTCTCTTCCTCTCTCTCTCTCTGTTCCCTCTCTCGCTCTCTCTGTTCTGCTTCCCACTCTCTCTATTCCCTCTCTCTCTCTCTCTGTTCCCTCCTTCTCTCTCTATGTTCCCTCTCTCTCTCTCGCTGTCTGTTCCCACATTCTCTCTCTCCGTTCCCTCTCTCTCTCTCTCTCTGTTACCTCTCGCTCTCTCTCTGTTCTCTCTCTCTCTCTGTTCCCTCTCTCTCTCTCTCTCTCTCTCTGTTCTCTGTCTCTCTTTCTCTGTTCCCTCTCTCTCCCTGCTCCCTCTCTCTCTGTTCCCTCTCTCTGTTCCCTCTCTCTCTCTCTGTTCTCTCCCTCTCACTCTGTTCCCTCTATCTCTCTCTCACTCTGTTCCCTCTCTCTCTCTCTGTTCCCTCTCTCGCTCTCTCTGTTCTGCTTCCCACTCTCTCTCTATTCCCTCTCTCTCTCTCTCTGTTCCCTCTTTCTCTCTCTATGTTCCCTCTCTCTCTCGCTGTCTGTTCCCTCATTCTCTCTCTCTGTTCCCTCTCTCTCTGTCTCTCTGTTACCTCTCGCTCTCTCTCTGTTCCCTCTCTCTCTCTCTCTGTTCCCTCTCTCTCTCTCTCGCTCTCTCTGTTCTCTGTCTCTCTTTCTCTGTTCCCTCTCTCTCCCTGCTCCCTCTCACTCTCGCTGTTCCCTCTCTCTGTTCCCTCTCTCTCTGTCTCTGTTCCCTCTCTCTGTTCCCTCTCTCTCTCTCTCTCTCTCTATTCCCCCCTCTCTCTCTCTGTTCCCTCTCTTTCTGTTCTCTCTCTCTCTCTCTCTCTCTCTCTGTTCCCGCTCTCTCTCTCTGTGTTCTCTCTCTCTCTCTCTGTGTTCTCTCTCCGTCTCACACTGTTCCATCTCTCCCTCTCTCTCTGTTCCCCCTCTCTCTCTGTTCCCTCTCTCTCTGTTCCCTCTCTCTCTCTCTTTCTCTATTCCCTCTCTCTCTGTTTCTGTTCCCTCTCTCTCTCTGTTCCCTCTCTCTCTCTCTGTTCCCTCTCTCTCTCTCTCTCTCTCTCCGTTCTCTGTCTCTCTCTCTGTTCCCTCTCTCTCGCTCTCTCTCTTCCCTCTCTCTGTTCGCTCTCTCTCTCTCTGTTCCCTCTCTCTCTCTCGCTGTTCCCTCTCTCTCTCACTCTCTCTGTTCTCTCTCTCTCTCTCTGTTCTCTCTGTTCTCTCTGTTCTCTCTCTCTCTCTGTTACCTCTCTCTCTCTCTCTCTCTTCCCTCTCTCTGTTCGCTCTCTCTCTCTCTGTTCCCTCTCTCTCTCTCGCTGTTCCCTCTCTCTCTCACTCTCTCTGTTCTCTCTCTCTCTCTGTTCTCTCTGTTCTCTCTCTCTCTCTGTTACCTCTCTCTCTCTCTCTCTCTGTTCTCTCTCTCTCTCTCTCTGTTCTATCTCTCTCTCTCTGCTCCCTCTCTTTTTCTCTCTCTCTCTGTTCTCTCTCTCTCTGTTCCCTCTCTCTCTCTCTGTTCTCTCTCTCTCTCTCTCTCTGTTCCCTCACTCTCTCTCTCTATGTTCCCTGTCTCTCTCTCCCGCTGCTCCCTCTCTCTTTCACTCTGTTCCCTCTCTCTCTCTATCTCTCTCTATTCTCTCACTCTCTCTCTCTCTCTCTGTTCCCTCACTCTCTCTCTGTTCCCTCACTCTGTCTCTCTGTTCACTCTCTCTCTCTCTCTCTCTGTTCCCCCTCTCTCTCTCTATCTCTCTCTGGTCCACTTATCTCTCTGTTCCCTCACTCTCTCTCTCTCTCTCTGTTCCCTCTCTCTCGCTCTCTCTCTCTGTTCCTTCTCTCGATCTCTGTGTTCTCTCACTCTCTCTCTCTCTCTCTCTGTTCCCTTACTCTCTCTCTCTCTCTGTTCCCTCTCTCTCTCTCTCTGTTCCCTTACTCTCTCTCTCTGTTCTCTCTCTCTCTCTCCCCTTTCTCTCTCTCTCTCTCTCTCTCTCTGTTCCCCCTCTCTCTCTGCTCTCTCTCTCTCTATTCCCTCTCTCTCTGATCCCTCTCTCTCCCTGATCCCTCTTTCTCGCTCTCTGTTTCATCTCTCTCTCTGTTCCCTCTCTCTCTGTTCTCTCTCTCTCTCTCTCTGTTCTCTCTCTCTCTCTCTGTTCCCTCTCTCTCTCTCTATCTCTCCCTGTTCCCCCTCTCTCTCTGTTCCCTCAATCTCTCTCTCTCTGTTCCACCCCTCTCTCTCTCTGTTCCCACTCTCTCTCTCTGTTCCACCCCTCTCTCTCTCTGTTCCCACTCTCTCTCTCTCTGTTCTCTCACTCTCTCTCTGTTCCCACACTCTCTCTGTTCCCTCTCTCTGTCTGTCTCTCTGTTCCCTCTCTCTCCGTGTCTCTGTTCCCTCTCTCTATATGTTCCCCCCTCTCTCTCTCTGTTCCCCCTCTCTCTCTGTTCCCTCTCTCTCTCTCTCTGTTCTCTCTCTCTCTCTGTTCTCTCTCTCTCTCTCTCTCTGTTCCCGCTCTCTCTCTCTCTGTTCTCTCTCTCTCTCTGTTCTCTCTCCCTCTCAATCTGTTCCATCTCTCCCTCTCTCTCTGTTCCCTCACTCTCCCTCGGTTCCCTCTCACTCTCCCTCTCTGTTCCCTCTCTCTCTCTGTTCCCGCTCTCTCTCTCTCTCTCTCTCTATCTGTTCCCGCTCTCTCTCTCTCTCTCTCTGTTCCCCCTCTCTCTCTCTCTCTCTCTGTTCTCTCTCTCTCTGTTCCCTCTCTCTCTCTCTTTCTCTATTCCCTCTCTCTCTGTCTCTTTTCCCTCTCTCTGTTCCCTCTCACTCTCTGTGTCTCTGTTCCCTCTCTCTCTCTCTGTTCCCCCATCTCTCTGTGTTCATTCTCGCTCTGTTCTCTCTCTCTCTCTCTCTCTGTTCCCGCTCTCTCTCTCTGTGTTCTCTCTCTCTCTCTCTGTGTTCTCTCTCCCTCTCACACTGTTCCATCTCTCCCTCTCTCTCTGTTCCCCCACTCTCTCTGTTCCCTCTCTCTCTGTTCCCTCTCTCTCTTTCTCTATTCCCTCTCTCTCTGTTTCTGTTCCCTCTCTCTCTCTCTGTTCCCTCTCTCTGTCTCTGTTCCCTCTCTCTGTTCCCTCTCTCTCTCTCGGTTCCCCCTCTCTCGCTCGGTTCCGTCTCTCTCTCTCTCTGTTCCCTCTCTCTCTCTCTCTATTCGCCCTCGCTCTCACTCTCTCTCTGTTCCCTCACTATCTCTCTCTCTGTTCATTCTCTCTCTCTCTCTCTCTCTCTCTGTTCCCTGTGTGTCTCTCTCTCTGTTCACACTCTCTCTCTCTCTCTGTTCCCTCTCTCTATCACTCACTCTGTTCCCTCGCCCTCTCTCTCTCTCTCTGTTCCCTCTCTCTCTCTCTCTCTCTCTCTCTGTTCTCCCTCTCTCTCTCTCTGTTCCCTTTCTCTCTCTCTCTGTTCCCTCTCTCTCTCTCTGTTCCCTCTCTCTGTTCTCTCTCTTCCTCTCTCTCTCTCTGTTCCCTCTCTCGCTCTCTCTGTTCTGCTTCCCACTCTCTCTATTCCCTCTCTCTCTCTCTCTGTTCCCTCCTTCTCTCTCTATGTTCCCTCTCTCTCTCTCGCTGTCTGTTCCCACATTCTCTCTCTCCGTTCCCTCTCTCTCTCTCTCTCTGTTACCTCTCGCTCTCTCTCTGTTCTCTCTCTCTCTCTGTTCCCTCTCTCTCTCTCTCTCTCTCTCTGTTCTCTGTCTCTCTTTCTCTGTTCCCTCTCTCTCCCTGCTCCCTCTCTCTCTGTTCCCTCTCTCTGTTCCCTCTCTCTCTCTCTGTTCTCTCCCTCTCTCTCTGTTCCCTCTATCTCTCTCTCACTCTGTTCCCTCTCTCTCTCTCTGTTCCCTCTCTCGCTCTCTCTGTTCTGCTTCCCACTCTCTCTCTATTCCCTCTCTCTCTCTCTCTGTTCCCTCTTTCTCTCTCTATGTTCCCTCTCTCTCTCGCTGTCTGTTCCCTCATTCTCTCTCTCTGTTCCCTCTCTCTCTGTCTCTCTGTTACCTCTCGCTCTCTCTCTGTTCCCTCTCTCTCTCTCTCTGTTCCCTCTCTCTCTCTCTCGCTCTCTCTGTTCTCTGTCTCTCTTTCTCTGTTCCCTCTCTCTCCCTGCTCCCTCTCACTCTCGCTGTTCCCTCTCTCTGTTCCCTCTCTCTCTGTCTCTGTTCCCTCTCTCTGTTCCCTCTCTCTCTCTCTCTCTCTCTATTCCCCCCTCTCTCTCTCTGTTCCCTCTCTTTCTGTTCTCTCTCTCTCTCTCTCTCTCTCTCTGTTCCCGCTCTCTCTCTCTGTGTTCTCTCTCTCTCTCTCTGTGTTCTCTCTCCGTCTCACACTGTTCCATCTCTCCCTCTCTCTCTGTTCCCCCTCTCTCTCTGTTCCCTCTCTCTCTGTTCCCTCTCTCTCTCTCTTTCTCTATTCCCTCTCTCTCTGTTTCTGTTCCCTCTCTCTCTCTGTTCCCTCTCTCTCTCTCTGTTCCCTCTCTCTCTCTCTCTCTCTCTCCGTTCTCTGTCTCTCTCTCTGTTCCCTCTCTCTCGCTCTCTCTCTTCCCTCTCTCTGTTCGCTCTCTCTCTCTCTGTTCCCTCTCTCTCTCGCTGTTCCCTCTCTCTCTCACTCTCTCTGTTCTCTCTCTCTCTCTCTGTTCTCTCTGTTCCCTCTGTTCTCTCTCTCTCTCTGTTACCTCTCTCTCTCTCTCTCTCTTCCCTCTCTCTGTTCGCTCTCTCTCTCTCTGTTCCCTCTCTCTCTCTCGCTGTTCCCTCTCTCTCTCACTCTCTCTGTTCTCTCTCTCTCTCTCTGTTCTCTCTGTTCTCTCTCTCTCTCTGTTACCTCTCTCTCTCTCTCTCTCTGTTCTCTCTCTCTCTCTCTCTGTTCTATCTCTCTCTCTCTGCTCCCTCTCTTTTTCTCTCTCTCTCTGTTCTCTCTCTCTCTGTTCCCTCTCTCTCTCTCTGTTCTCTCTCTCTCTCTCTCTCTGTTCCCTCACTCTCTCTCTCTATGTTCCCTGTCTCTCTCTCCCGCTGCTCCCTCTCTCTTTCACTCTGTTCCCTCTCTCTCTCTATCTCTCTCTATTCTCTCACTCTCTCTCTCTCTCTCTGTTCCCTCACTCTCTCTCTGTTCCCTCACTCTGTCTCTCTGTTCACTCTCTCTCTCTCTCTCTGTTCCCCCTCTCTCTCTCTATCTCTCTCTGGTCCGCTTATCTCTCTGTTCCCTCACTCTCTCTCTCTCTCTCTGTTCCCTCTCTCTCGCTCTCTCTCTCTGTTCCTTCTCTCGATCTCTGTGTTCTCTCACTCTCTCTCTCTCTCTCTCTGTTCCCTTACTCTCTCTCTCTCTCTGTTCCCTCTCTCTCTCTCTCTGTTCCCTTACTCTCTCTCTCTGTTCTCTCTCTCTCTCTCCCCTTTCTCTCTCTCTCTCTCTCTCTCTGTTCCCCCTCTCTCTCTGCTCTCTCTCTCTCTATTCCCTCTCTCTCTGATCCCTCTCTCTCCCTGATCCCTCTTTCTCGCTCTCTGTTTCATCTCTCTCTCTGTTCCCTCTCTCTCTGTTCTCTCTCTCTCTCTCTCTGTTCTCTCTCTCTCTCTCTGTTCCCTCTCTCTCTCTCTATCTCTCCCTGTTCCCCCTCTCTCTCTGTTCCCTCAATCTCTCTCTCTCTGTTCCACCCCTCTCTCTCTCTGTTCCCACTCTCTCTCTCTGTTCCACCCCTCTCTCTCTCTGTTCCCACTCTCTCTCTCTCTGTTCTCTCACTCTCTCTCTGTTCCCACACTCTCTCTGTTCCCTCTCTCTGTCTGTCTCTCTGTTCCCTCTCTCTCCGTGTCTCTGTTCCCTCTCTCTATATGTTCCCCCCTCTCTCTCTCTGTTCCCTCTCTCTCTCTGTTCCCTCTCTCTCTCTCTCTGTTCTCTCTCTCTCTCTGTTCTCTCTCTCTCTCTCTCTCTGTTCCCGCTCTCTCTCTCTCTGTTCTCTCTCTCTCTCTGTTCTCTCTCCCTCTCAATCTGTTCCATCTCTCCCTCTCTCTCTGTTCCCTCACTCTCCCTCGGTTCCCTCTCACTCTCCCTCTCTGTTCCCTCTCTCTCTCTGTTCCCGCTCTCTCTCTCTCTCTCTCTCTATCTGTTCCCGCTCTCTCTCTCTCTCTCTCTGTTCCCCCTCTCTCTCTCTCTCTCTCTGTTCCCTCTCTCTCTGTTCCCTCTCTCTCTCTCTTTCTCTATTCCCTCTCTCTCTGTCTCTTTTCCCTCTCTCTGTTCCCTCTCACTCTCTGTGTCTCTGTTCCCTCTCTCTCTCTCTGTTCCCCCATCTCTCTGTGTTCATTCTCGCTCTGTTCTCTCTCTCTCTCTCTGTTCCCGCTCTCTCTCTCTGTGTTCTCTCTCTCTCTCTCTGTGTTCTCTCTCCCTCTCACACTGTTCCATCTCTCCCTCTCTCTCTGTTCCCCCACTCTCTCTGTTCCCTCTCTCTCTGTTCCCTCTCTCTCTTTCTCTATTCCCTCTCTCTCTGTTTCTGTTCCCTCTCTCTCTCTCTGTTCCCTCTCTCTCTCTCTGTTCCCTCTCTCTCTCTATATTCTCTGTCTCTCTCTCTGTTCCCTCTCTCTCGCTCTCTTTCTTCCCTCTCTCTGTTCGCTCACTCTCTCTCTGTTCCCTCTCTCTCTCGCGCTGTTCCCTCTCTCTCTCTCTTTGTTCTCTCTCTCTCTCTCTGTTCTCTCTCTCCCTCTTTCTATCTGTTCTCTCTCTCTCTCTGTTACCTCTCTCTCTCTCTCTCTGTTCTCTCTCTCTCTCTCTCTGTTCTCTCTCTCTCTCTCTCTGCTCCCTCTCTTTTTCTCTCTCTCTCTGTTCTCTCTCTCTCTGTTCCCTCTCTCTCTCTGTTCTCTCTCTCTCTCTCTCTCTGTTCCCTCACTCTCTCTCTCTATGTTCCCCCTCTCTCTCTCCCTCTGCTCCCTCTCTCTTTCACTCTGTTCCCTCTCACTCTCTATCTCTCTCTATTCTCTCACTCTCTCTCTCTCTCTCTGTTCCCTCACTCTCTCTCTGTTCCCTCACTCTGTCTCTCTGTTCCCTCTCTCTCTCTCTATCTCTCTCTGGTCCACTTCTCTCTCTGTTCCCTCACTCTCTCTCTCTCTCTGTTCTCTCTCTCTCGCTCTCTCTCTCTGTTCCCTCTCTCGATCTCTGTGTTCTCTCACTCTCTCTCTCTCTGTTCCCTCACTCCCTATTTCTCTGATCCCTCACTCTCCCTCGGTTCCCTCTCACTCTCCCTCTCTGTTCCCTCTCTCTCTCTGTTCCCGCTCTCTCTCTCTCTCTGTTCCCGCTCTCTCTCTCTCTCTCTGTCCCCCTCTCTCTCTCTCTCTCTATGTTCCCTCTCTCTCTGTTCCCTCTCTCTCTCTCTTTCACTATTCCCTCTCTCTCTGTCTCTGTTCCCTCTCTCTGTTCCCTCTCACTCGCTGTGTCTCTGTTCCCTCTCTCTCTCTCTGTTCCCCTCTCTCTCTCTATTCCCTCTCTCTCTGTTTTCTCTCTCTCTCTCTCTCTCTCTCTGTCTCTGTTCCCGCTCCCTCTCACTCTGTTCTCTCTCTCTCTCTCTCTGTTCTCTCTCCCTCTCACACTGTTCCATCTCTCCCTCTCTCTCTGTTCCCTCACTCTCCATCTGTTCCCTCTCCATCTCCCTCTCTGTTCCCTCTCTCTCTATTCCCGCTCTCCCGCTCTCTCTCTGTTCCCCCTCTCTCTCTGTTCCCTCTCTCTCTGTTCCCTCTCACTCTCTCTTTCTCTATTCCCTCTCTCTCTGTTTCTGTTCCCTCTCTCTCTCTGTTCCCTCTCTCTCTCTCTGTTGCCTCACTCTCTCTCTCTCTCTCTGTTCCCTCACTCTCTCTCTCTCTGTTCCCTCTCTCTCGCTCGCTGTTCCCTCCCTCTCTCTCTCTCTCTCTGTTCTCTCTCTCTCTGTTTCCTCTCTCTCTCTGTTCTCTCTCTCTCTCTGTTACCTCTCTCTCTCTTTCTGTTCTCTCTCTCTCTCTCTCTGTTCTCTCTCTCTCTCTCTGTTCCCTCTCTTTTTCTCTCTCTCTCTGTTCTCTCTCTCTCTGTTCCCTCTCTCTCTCTCTCTGTTCTCTCTCTCTCTCTCTGTTCCCTCACTCTCTCTCTCTATGTTCCCCCTCTCTCTCTCCCTCTGCTCCCTCTCTCTTTCACTCTGTTCCCTCTCTCTCTCTATCTCTCTCTGGTCCACTTCTCTCTCTTTCCCTCACTCTCTCTCTGTTCTCTCACTCTCTCTCTCTCTCAGTTCCCTCCCTCCCTCTCTCTCTGTTCCCTCTCTCTCTCTCTCTCTCTCTGTTCCCTCTCTCTCTCTCTCTCTCTGTTCTCTCTCTCTCTCTGTTCTCTCTCCCTCGCACACTCTTCCATCTCTCCCTCTCTCTCTGTTCCCTCACTCTCCCTCTGTTCACGCTCCATCTCCCTCTCTGTTCCCTCTCTCCCTCTGCTCCCTCTCTCTTTCACTCTGTTCCCTCTCTCTCTCTATCTCTCTCTATTCTCTCACTCTCTCTCTCTCTCTCTGTTCCCTCACTCTCTCTCTGTTCCCTCACTCTGTCTCTCTGTTCACTCTCTCTCTCTCTCTCTCTGTTCCCTCTCTCTCTCTCTATCTCTCTCTGGTCCACTTCTCTCTCTGTTCCCTCACTCTCTCTCTCTCTCTGTTCTCTCTCTCTCGCTCTCTCTCTCTGTTCCCTCTCTCGATCTCTGTGTTCTCTCACTCTCTCTCTGTTCCCTCACTCCCTATCTCTCTGATCCCTCACTCTCCCTCGGTTCCCTCTCACTCTCCCTCTTTGTTCCCTCTCTCTCTCTGTTCCCGCTCTCTCTCTCTCTGTTCCCGCTCTCTCTCTCTGTTCCCCCTCTCTCTCTCTCTCTCTATGTTCCCTCTCTCTCTGTTCCCTCTCTCTCTCTCTTTCACTATTCCCTCTCTCTCTGTCTCTGTTCCCTCTCTCTGTTCCCTCTCACTCGCTGTGTCTCTGTTCCCTCTCTCTCTCTCTGTTCCCCCCCTCTCTCTCTATTCCCTCTCTCTCTGTTTTCTCTCTCTCTCTCTCTCTCTCTCTGTCTCTGTTCCCGCTCCCTCTCACTCTGTTCTCTCTCTCTCTCTCTCTGTTCTCTCTCCCTCTCACACTGTTCCATCTCTCCCTCTCTCTCTGTTCCCTCACTCTCCATCTGTTCCCTCTCCATCTCCCTCTCTGTTCCCTCTCTCTCTATTCCCGCTCTCCCGCTCTCTCTCTGTTCCCCCTCTCTCTCTGTTCCCTCTCTCTCTGTTCCCTCTCACTCTCTCTTTCTCTATTCCCTCTCTCTCTGTTTCTGTTCCCTCTCTCTCTCTGTTCCCTCTCTCTCTCTCTGTTCCCTCACTCTCTCTCTCTCTCTCTGTTCCCTCACTCTCTCTCTCTCTGTTCTCTCTCTCTCTCTCGCTGTTCCCTCCCTCTCTCTCTCTCTCTCTCTGTTCTCTCTCTCTCTCTCTGTTCTCTCTCTCTCTCTGTTACCTCTCTCTCTCTTTCTGTTCTCTCTCTCTCTGTTCTCTCTCTCTCTCTCTGTTCCCTCTCTTTTTCTCTCTCTCTCTGTTCTCTCTCTCTCTGTTCCCTCTCTCTCTCTCTCTGTTCTCTCTCTCTCTCTCTGTTCCCTCACTCTCTCTCTCTATGTTCCCCCTCTCTCTCTCCCTCTGCTCCCTCTCTCTTTCACTCTGTTCCCTCTCTCTCTCTATCTCTCTCTGGTCCACTTCTCTCTCTTTCCCTCACTCTCTCTCTGTTCTCTCACTCTCTCTCTCTCTCAGTTCCCTCCCTCCCTCTCTCTCTGTTCCCTCTCTCTCTCTCTCTCCCTCTGTTCCCTCTCTCTCTCTCTGTTCTCTCTCTCTCTCTGTTCTCTCTCCCTCGCACACTGTTCCATCTCTCCCTCTCTCTCTGTTCCCTCACTCTCCCTCTGTTCACGCTCCATCTCCCTCTCTGTTCCCTCTCTCTCTCTATTCCCACTCTCTCGCTGTTCCCCCTCTCTCTCTGTTCCCTCTCTCTCTGTTCGCTCTCTCTCTCTCTTTCTCTATTCCCTCTCTCTCTGTCTCTGTTCCCTCTCTCTCTCTCTGTTCCCTCGCTCTCTCTCTGTTCTCTGTCTCTCTCTCTCTGTTCCCTCTCTCTCGCTCTCTCTGTTCGCTCTCTCTCTCTCTCTCTCTGTTCCCTCTCTCTCTCTCTCTGTGTTCCCTTTATCTCTCTCTCTCAGTTCCCTCTCTCACTCTCTTTCTCTCTCGGTTCGCTCTCTCTGTCTGTTCCCTCTCTCTCTCTAACTCTCTGTTCCTCGCTCTTCTCTCTCTCTCTCTCTCTCTGTTCCCTCTCTCCCTCTTTCTCTGTTCTCTCTCTCTCTCTCTCTGTTCCCTCTCTCTCTCTGTGTTCTCTCTCTCTGTCTCTCTGCTCTCTCTCTCTCTTTCTCTTCCCTCTCTCTCTCTCTCTCTCTGTTCTCCCACTCTGTCTCTCTCTCTGTTCCCTCTCTCTCTCTCTGTTCTCTCTCTCTCTGTTCCCTCTCTCTTTGTTCCCTCTCTCTCTGTTCCCTCTCGTTCTCTCTCTCTCTGTTCCCTCTCTCACTCTCTCTCTCTCTGTTCTCTCTCGCCCTTCTCTCTCTGTTCCCTCTCTCTATCTCTGTTCCCTCACTCTCTCTCTCTCTGTTCCCTCTCTCCCTCTCTCTCTCTGTTCCCTCAATCTCTCTCTCTCTCTCTCTGTTCCCCCTCTCTCTCTCTCTCTTTTCCCCCCTCTCTCTCTCTGTTCCCTCTCCCACTCTCTCGCTCTCTCTGTTCTCTCTCTCTCTCTCTGTTCCCCCTCTCTCTCTCTGTTCTCTCTCTCTCTGTTTCCTCTCTCTCTCTCTCTCTGTTCCCTCGCTCTTTCTCTCTGTTCCCCCTCTGTCTCTCTCTCTCTCTCTCTCTCTCTCTTCTCCCTCTCTCCCTCTGTTCCCTCTCTCTCCGTTCACTCTCTCTCTCTGTTCCCTCTCGCTCACTCTCTCTCTCTCTCTCCCTCTCTCCCTCTGTTCCCTCTGTCTCTCCCTCTCTTCCCTCTCTCTCTGTTCCCTCTCTCGCTCTCTCTCTTTCGATTCCCTCTTCTCTCTCTCCCCCCTCTCTCTTTCTCTCATTAATTCTCGATGTCTCTTCCTCCTCAGAATTGGGCAGCGAAGACCCCACTGGCGAGGAAAGCTCAGAGAGCGAGGAGGGAGAAGGAGGCTTTAGCGGCAGCTGCCCAGGAAGCTGCCAGTAAGAAGAAGCGATAAAGGTTCTTTCGGACCGAGTGACAAACTGCTCCACATCTCCACCCAGACACAGCTCACCGTCGCCACTGACCCCCGCAACCTTCTGGCACAATTCACCGGCACAAGTTGCCAGATTCACAAATAAAGAATTTGAAGAATATTTGTGATTGAATTCATTTTCCATTCAGAAACACTCCAGTCCCCTCAATCGCCAGTCCCTCAGCCTCCAGTCCCTCAGCCTCCAGTCCCTCAGCCTCCAGTCCCTCAGCCCCCAGTCCCTCAGCCTCCAGTCCCTCAGCCTCCAGTCCCTCAGCCTCCAGTCCCTCAGCTTCCAGCCCCTCAATCGCCAGTCCCACAGCCTCCAGTCCCTCAGCCTCCAGTCCCTCAGCCTCCAGTCCCACAGCCTCCAGTCCCTCAGCCTCCAGTCCCACAGCCTCCAGTCCCTCAGCCTCCAGACCCCTCAGCCTCCAGTCCCTCAGCCTCCAGACCCCTCAGCCTGCAGTCCCTCAGTCTCCAGTCCCTCAGTCTCCAGTCCCTCAGCCTCCGGTCCCTCAGTCTCCAGTCCCTCAGTCTCCAGTCCCTCAGCCTCGAGTCCCTCAGCCTCCAGTCCCACAGCCTCCAGTCCCTCAGCCTCCAGTCCCACAGCCTCCAGTCCCTCAGCCTCCAGTCCCACAGCCTCCAGTCCCTCAGCCTCCAGTCCCACAGCCTCCAGTCCCTCAGCCTCCAGACCCCTCAGCCTCCAGTCCCTCAGCCTCCAGACCCCTCAGCCTGCAGTCCCTCAGTCTCCAGTCCCTCAGTCTCCGGTCCCTCAGTCTCCAGTCCCTCAGTCTCCAGTCCCTCAGCCTCGAGTCCCTCAGCCTCCAGTCCCTCAGCCTCCAGTCCCTCAGCCTCCAGTCCCTCAGCCTCCAGTCCCTCAACCTCCAGTCACTCAGCCTCCAGTCACTCAGCCTCCGGTCCCTCAGCCTGCAGTCCCTCAGTCTCCAGTCCCTCAGTCTCCAGTCCCTCAGTCTCCAGTCCCTCAGTCTCCAGTCCCTCAGCCTCGAGTCCCTCAGCCTCCAGTCTCTCAGCCTCCAGTCCCTCAGCCTCCAGTCCCTCAGCCTCCAGTTCCTCAACCTCCAGTCACTCAGCCTCCAGTCCCTCAGCCTCCGGTCCCTCAGTCTCCAGTCCCTCAGTCTCCAGTCCCTCAGCCTCCAGTCCCTCAGCCTCCAGTCCCTCAGCCTCCAGTCCCTCAGCCTCCAGTCCCTCAGCCTCCAGTCCCTCAACCTCCAGTCACTCAGCCTCCAGTCCCTCAACCTCCAGACCCCTCAGCCTGCAGTCCCTCAGTCTCCAGTCCCTCAGCCTCCAGTCCCTCAACCTCCAGTCACTCAGCCTCCAGTCCCTCAGTCTCCAGCCCCTCAGTCACTAGTCCCTCAGCCTCCAGTCCCCTCAGCCTCCAGTCCCCTCAGCCTCCAGTCCCTCAGCCTCCAGTCCCTCAGCCTCCAGTCCCTCAGCCTCCAGTCCCTCAGCCTCAATTCCCTCAGCCTCCAGTCCCTCAGTCTCCAGTCCCTCAGCCTCCAGTCCCTCAACCTCCAGTCCCTCAGCCTCCAGTCCCTCAGTCTCCAGTCCCTCAGCCTCAATTCCCTCAGCCTCCAGTCCCTCAGTCACCAGTCCCTCAGCCTCCAGTCCCTCAGCCTCGAGTCCCTCAACCTCCAGTCCCTCAGCCTCCAGTCCCTCAGCCTCCAGTCCCTCAGCCTCAATTCCCTCAGCCTCCAGTCCCTCAGTCTCCAGTCCCTCAGCCTCCAGTCCCTCAACCTCCAGTCCCTCAGCCTCCAGTCCCTCAGCCTCCAGTCCCTCAGCCTCCAGTCCCTCAGCCTCCAGTCCTTCAGCCTCCAGTCCCTCAGCCTCCAGTCCCTCAACCTCCAGTCCCTCAACCTCCAGTGCCTCAGCCTCCAGTCCCTCAGCCTCCAGTCCCTCAGCCTCGAGTCCCTCAGCCTCCAGTCCCTCAGCCTCCAGTCCCTCAGCCT
The DNA here is from genome assembly GCF_047496885.1 of Scyliorhinus torazame. Classification (NCBI taxonomy): domain Eukaryota; kingdom Metazoa; phylum Chordata; class Chondrichthyes; order Carcharhiniformes; family Scyliorhinidae; genus Scyliorhinus; species Scyliorhinus torazame. The sequence goes on along the minus strand of NC_092717.1, from coordinate 254,272,488 downwards.
CCAGTCCCCTCAACCTCCAGTCCCTCAGCCTCCAGTCCCTCAGCCTCCAGTCCCTCAGTCTCCAGTCCCCTCAACCTCCAGTCCCCTCAGCCTCCAGTCCCTCAGCCTCCAGTCCCTCAGCCTCCAGTCACTCAGCCTCCAGTCCCTCAGCCTCCAGTCCCCTCAGCCTCCAGTCCCTCAGCCTCCAGTCCCTCAGCCTCCAGTCCCCTCAGCTCCAGTCCCTCAAACTCCTTTCCCTCAGCCTCCAGTCCCTCAGCCTCCGGTCCCTCAGCCTCCAGCCCCTCAGCCTCCAGTCCCCTCAGCTCCAGTCCCCTCAGCCTCCAGTCCCTCTGCCTCCAGTCCCTCAGCCTCCAGTCCCTCAGCCTCCAGTCCCTCAGCCTCAATTCCCTCAGCCTCCAGTCCCTCAGCCTCCAGTCCCTCAGCCTCCAGTTCCTCAGCCTCGAGTCCCTCAGCCTCCAGCCCCTCAGCCTCCAGTCACTCAGCCTCCAGTCCCCTCAACCTCCAGTCCCTCAGCCTCCAGTCCCTCAGCCTCCAGTCCCTCAGCCTCCAGTCCCTCAGTCTCCAGTCCCCTCAACCTCCAGTCCCCTCAGCCTCAATTCCCTCAGCCTCCAGTCCCTCAGCCTCCAGTCCCTCAGCCTCCAGTCCCTCAGCCTCCAGTCACTCAGCCTCCAGCCCCTCAGCCTCGAGTCCCTCAGCCTCCAGTCCCTCAGCCTCCAGTCCCTCAGCCTCCAGTCCCTCAGCCTCCAGTCCCTCAGCCTCCAGTCACTCAGCCTCCAGTCCCTCAGCCTCCAGTCACTCAGCCTCCAGCCCCTCAGCCTCGAGTCCCTCAGCCTCCAGTCCCTCAGCCTCCAGTCCCTCAGCCTCCAGTCCCCTCAGCCTCCAGTCCCTCAGCCTCCAGTCCCTCAGCCTCCAGTCCCTCAGCCTCCAGTCCCACAGCCTCCAGCCCCTCAGCCTCCAGTCCCTCAGCCTCCAGTCCCTCAGCCCCCAGTCACTCAGCCTCCAGTCCCTCAGCCCCCAGTCCCTCAGCCTCCTCACTCTCTGTTCAATTAAACATTCCTGGATCCTGGGGTGTTGAGGATAAATCCTTACCCAATCTGGCCTCCAGACCCATAACCACGAGTTTAACTCTTTCCTTCCCTCTGAACTGGCCGTGCAATCCACTCAGTTCAAGGGTAATTAGGTATGGGCAACATATTCTGGCCCACTGACAGCCACATCACGTGGAAGAATGAAAGTACTGCTCCCTATGGTCTCCTGGCCACCAACTATTGGGAAAGATGTGAAGGAACCTGGTTTCAGAGCAATGCAACAATTATTGAGCAGTTATGGAGTTGGGGGACTTTATTTATCTGAATGTAGACTGGGATAGTATTCGTGTAAAGGGAAGAGGGGGCAAGAATTCCTGGAGAGGATTTTCGACAGCAGTATGTTTCCAGTTCAACAAGGGGGCTGCTAAACCTGGTCCGTGGGAATGAGGTGGGACAAATGTCAGTCACACAACATTTGGGAATCAGTGATCATTATATCATAAAGTTTAGGCTGATTATCGAAAAGGACAGGGTGAGAATAATTAACTGGGGCAAAGCCAACTTCAAAGGGGTAAGAATCGATCTGGGTTGAATAAATGGGGGTCAAATATCAGTCGGCACCATTAACTGAGCACTGAGCTACATTGAGACAAGACCCAGCTCAGGCCCAGTCAAGCTATGTTCCCTCGAAGGGGAAAGGTGGTGTAATCAAATCCACAGGTCCCTGGATCACAAAAGATATAGAGATTAAAATGAAGCAGAAAAGAATGTGCCGTCAAGAGATGGATAATACAACCAAGCGGTGGGCAGCACGGTGATTAGCACTGCTGCCTCACGGTGCCGGTGACCCTGGCAGCTCGGTGATTAGCACTGCTGCCTCACAGTGCCGGGGACCCTGGCAGCTCGGTGATTAGCACTGCTGCCTCACGGTGCCGGGGACCCTGGCAGCTCGGTGATTAGCACTGCTGCCTCACGGTGCCGGTGACCCTGGCAGCTCGGTGATTAGCACTGCTGCCTCACGGTGCCGGGGACCCGGGCAGCTCGGTGATTAGCACTGCTGCCTCACGGTGCCGGTGACCCTGGCAGCTCGGTGATTAGCACTGCTGCCTCACGGTGCCGGTGACCCTGGCAGCTCGGTGATTAGCACTGCTGCCTCACGGTGCCGGGGACCCTGGCAGCTCGGTGATTAGCACTGCTGCCTCACGGTGCAGGAACCCGGGCAGCTCGGTGATTAGCACTGCTGCCTCACGGTGCCGGGGATCAGAGCAGCTCGGTGATTAGCACTGCTGCCTCACGGTGCCGGGGATTTGGGCAGCTCGGTGATTAGCACTGCTGCCTCACGGTGCCGGGACGCGGGCAGCTCGGTGATTAGCACTGCTGCCTCACGGTGCCGAGGATCAGGGCAGCTCGGTGATTAGCACTGCTGCCTCACGGTGCCGGGGACCCGGGCAGCTCGGTGATTAGCACTGCTGCCTCACGGTGCCGAGGATCAGGGCAGCTCGGTGATTAGCACTGCTGCCTCACGGTGCCGAGGATCAGGGCAGCTCGGTGATTAGCACTGCTGCCTCACGGTGCCGGGGACCCGGGCAGCACGGTGATTAGCACTGCTGCCTCACGGTGCCGGGGACCCGGGCAGCTCGGTGATTAGCACTGCTGCCTCACAGTGCCGGGGATCAGGGCAGCTCGGTGATTAGCACTGCTGCCTCACGGTGCCGGGACCCGGGCAGAACGGTGATTAGCACTGCTGCCTCGCGGTGCCGGGGACCCTGGCAGCTCGGTGATTAGCGCTGCTGCCTCACGGTGCCGGGACCCGGGCAGAACGGTGATTAGCACTGCTGCCTCGCGGTGCCGGGGACCCTGGCAGCTCGGTGATTAGCACTGCTGCCTCACGGTGCCGGGACCCGGGCAGAACGGTGATTAGCACTGCTGCCTCGCGGTGCCGGGGACCCTGGCAGCTCGGTGATTAGCACTGCTGCCTCACGGTGCAGGGACCCGGGCAGAACGGTGATTAGCACTGCTGCCTCGCGGTGCCGGGGACCCTGGCAGCTCGGTGATTAGCACTGCTGCCTCACGGTGCAGGGACCCTGGCAGCTCGGTGATTAGCACTGCTGCCTCACGGTGCCGGGACCCGGGCAGAACGGTGATTAGCACTGCTGCCTCGCGGTGCCGGGGACCCTGGCAGCTCGGCGATTAGCGCTGCTGCCTCACGGTGCAGGGACCCGGGCAGAACGGTGATTAGCACTGCTGCCTCACGGTGCCGGGACACGGGCAGAACGGTGATTAGCACTGCTGCCTCATGGTGCCGGGGACCCAGGCAGCTCGGTGATTAGCACTGCTGCCTCACGGTGCCGGGGACCCGGGCAGCTCGGTGATTAGCACTGCTGCCTCACGGTGCCGGGGATCAGGGCAGCTCGGTGATTAGCACTGCTGCCTCACGGTGCCGGGACCCGGGCAGAACGGTGATTAGCACTGCTGCCTCGCGGTGCCGGGGACCCTGGCAGCTCGGTGATTAGCACTGCTGCCTCACGGTGCCGGGACCTGGGCAGAACGGTGATTAGCACTGCTGCCTCGCGGTGCCGGGGACTCTGGCAGCTCGGTGATTAGCACTGCTGCCTCACGGTGCCGGGACCCGGGCAGAACGGTGATTAGCACTGCTGCCTCGCGGTGCCGGGGACCCTGGCAGCTCGGTGATTAGCACTGCTGCCTCACGGTGCCGGGATCCGGGCAGAACGGTGATTAGCACTGCTGCCTCGCGGTGCCGGGGACCCTGGCAGCTCAGTGATTAGCACTGCTGCCTCACGGTGCCGGGACCCGGGCAGAACGGTGATTAGCACTGCTGCCTCACGGTGCCAGGACCCGGGCAGAACGGTGATTAGCACTGCTGCCTCACGGTGCCGGGACCCGGGCAGAACGGTGATTAGCACTGCTGCCTCACGGTGCCGGGGACCCGGGCAGCTCGGTGATTAGCACTGCTGCCTCGCGGTGCAGGGGACCCGGGCAGCTCGTGATTAGCACTGCTGCCTCACGGTGCCGGGGAGCCTGGCAGCTCGGTGATTAGCACTGCTGCCTCGCGGTGCAGGGGACCCGGGCAGCACGGTGATTAGCACTGCTGCCTCACGGTGCCGGGGACCCGGGCAGAACGGTGATTAGCACTGCTGCCTCACGGTGCCGGGGACCCGGGCAGAACGGTGATTAGCACTGCTGCCTCACGGTGCCGGGGACCCGGGCAGAACGGTGATTAGCACTGCTGCCTCACGGGGGGTCGGGGGGGTGGGGGGGAGAGGGGGGTCGGGGGGGGGGGTTGGGCCCGGGGGGGTGACAGGAGGGTGGGGGGGTGGCCCCGGGGGGGGGGGGGGGGGTGACAGGAGGGTGAATCCTGGGGGTCGCAGTGAACCCCCACAGGATCAGGGTGTACGAGCACGGACCGCCATTGTCACAGCCTGCAAGGCAGCTACCTTGCTGCGCAGCCCAATGACCGCCCACCAAGCCCCATGGTTGTGCAGAGTGACACTGGGCGATTCTCACGGCACCCGGTCCTCACAGCACAGGGTCCTCACAGCACGGGGTCCTCACGGCACGGGGTCCTCACGGCACGGGGTCCTCACGGCACGGGGTCCTCACGGCACGGGGTCCTCACAGCACGGGGTCCTCACGGCACGGGGTCCTCACGGCACGGGGTCCTCACGGCACGGGGTCCACACGGCACGGGGTCCTCACAGCACGGAGACCCCACCCAGCGAGGCCCCACGACACGGAGACCCCACAACACGGAGACCCCACGACACGGAGACCCCATGACACAGAAATCCCAGAACACGGAGACCCCACCCAACGGAGACCTGGCACAAAGTGAAGGCCTGTCCGGAATCTGTCCGGAATCTCACAGACCTCGGTGCACAGGTGCACCATCACCGAGGCCCTATATGCCCTGTCAGTTCAATACATTGGGTTGGATTTGATTTATTGTTATGTGATAGAGCAGCTTGGTAGCACAGTGGTTAGCACAGTTGCTCCACAGCTCCAGGGTCCCAGGTTCGATTCCCCACTGGGTCACTGTCTGTGCGGAGTCTGCACGTTCTCCCCGTGTGTGCGTGGGTTACCTTCGGCTGCTCCGGTTTCTTCCCACAGTCCAAAGCTGTGCAGGTTCGGTGGGTTGACCGTGATTAATTGCCCTTAGTGACCAAAAAGATTCGACTGGGTTACGGGAATAAAGGGTGGAGACGTGGGGCTTAAGTTGGGTGCTCTTTCCAAGGGCCGGAGCAGACTCGATGGGTTGAATGGCCTCCTTCTGCACTGTAAATTCTATGATATGATTCTATGATATGTAATGAGGGAGACTTGATTAGGCAACATAAGGTGAAGGAACCCTTAGGGAGCAGTGACCACAAGATGATAGAATTTACCCTGCAGTTTGAGAGGGAGAAGCTGCAATCAGATGTAACGGTATTACAATTAAATACGGGTAACTACAAAGACATGAGGGAGGAGCTGGCCAGAGCTGATTGGAAAAGGAGCCTAGCAGGGAAGACAGGGGAACAGCAATGGCTGGAGTTTTTGGGGGGTTATTCGGGAGGGACAACAGAAATTCATCCCAAGGAGGAGGAAACATACTAAGGGGAGGGCAAGGCATCCAAGGCTGATGAGGGAAGTCAAGGACAGCATAAAAGCTAAAGAAAAAGCATACAAAGTGGCGAGCATTAGTGGGAAGTCAGAGGATTGGGAATCATTTAAAAGCGAACAGAGGACAATTAAAAAAACAATAAGGGGGAGAAGATGAAGTATGAGTGCAAGCTAGCTAGTAATATAAAGGAAGATAGGAAGAGTTTCTTTCAATATAGAAAAGGTAAGAGAGAAGCAAAAATAGACCTTGGACCACTGGAAAACGTGGCTGGAGAAATAATAATAGGAAACACAGAAGAACTGAATAGTTACTTCGCATCAGTCTTCACGGTGGGAGACACCAGTGGGATGCCAGAGCTCCAGGAGAATCAGGGGGCAGAGGTAAGTGCAGTGACCATTACTAAGGTCTGAAGGTGGATAAGTCACCTGGACCGGATGGACTACACCCCAGGGTCCTAAAAGAGATAGCTGAGGAGATTGAGGAGGCATTGGTGATAATCTTTCAGGAATGGAGGTACGGAGGGTCCCAGAGGACTGGAAGGTGGCTTCTGTTTAAGAACCACTGTTTAAGAAGGGAGGGAGGCAGAAGACGGTAAATTATAGGCCGGTTAGCCTGACTTCGGTCATTGGTCAGATTTTAGAGTCTGTTATTGAAGATGAGATCGCAAAGTACTTGGAGGTGTGTGGTAGTACCAGGTATTGCGGTACCTCAGAGGTGGATGACCATTGGTTAGACCCAGGAGTCTGCCATTGGCTAACGTATAAAGCTCCGCCCTGAGAGGCGGAGTATAAGAACCGGTGCCGTCCCAGCAGCCTTCACTTTCAGTATCGAAGCTGCTGGGGAAGAGTTCTAGCAGATTAAAGCCTATTAGTTATGGAATTATTCGTCTCGAGAGTAATTGATTGTGCATCAATTTAATCTGCTACCACCTCAGCTGGAAGGATGGATCTCCGTATCAAACCGGAGTGCCTTCAGCTCAGCCCCCACGCGGACAACTCTGCTGCTATTTTTAAACACTGGCTGACGTGCTTTAAAGGCTACCTCGACACGGCCGTAGGCACCCCCACGGAAGGACAGAAGATGCATCTCTTGCACTCCCGGGTAAGCCCTGGGATATACCCCCTTATCGAGGAGGCGGAGAACTATACCGCTGCTATCGAACTGCTGGAAGGACATTACATCCGCCCTGTGAACCAGGTCTACGCTCGTCACCTGCTGGCGACTAGGAGGCAAAGCCCCGAGGAAACGTTGGAAGATTTAGAACATAGAACATAGAACAATACAGCGCAGTACAGGCCCTTCGGCCCACGATGTTGCACCGAAACAAAAGCCATCTAACCTACACTATGCCATTATCATCCATATGTTTATCCAATAAACTTTTAAATGCCCTCAATGTTGGCGAGTTCACTACTGTAGCAGGTAGGGCTTCCACGGCCTCACCACTCTTTGCGTAAAGAACCTACCTCTGACCTCTGTCCTATATCTATTACCCCTCAGTTTAAAGCTATGTCCCCTCGTGCCAGCCATTTCCATCCGCGGGAGAAGGCTCTCACTGTCCACCCTATCCAACCCCCTGATCATTTTGTATGCCTCTATTAAGACTCCTCTTAACCTTCTTCTCTCCAACGAAAACAACCTCAAGTCCATCAGCCTTTCCTCATAAGATTTTCCCTCCATACCAGGCAATATCCTGGTAAATCTCCTCTGCACCCGCTCCAAAGCCTCCACGTCCTTCCTATAATGCGGTGACCAGAACTGTACGCACTACTCCAAATGCGGCCGTACCAGAGTTCTGTACAGCTGCAACATGACCTCCCGACTCCGGAACTCAATCCCTCTACCAATAAAGGCCAACACTCCATAGGCCTTCTTCACAACCCTATCAACCTGGGTGTTTTTCTACCGGGCGCTACTGGTGCTGGGCCGAAACTGTGGCTGCCCGCAAGTTTCGGGGAGCGAGCACACGGAACTTTTGATCAGGGATGCTTTCGTGGCAGGTATGACTTCCCCCGATATCCGCCGAAGGCTCCTAGAAAGGGAAACTCTGGGACTTACAGAGGCACGGGCCCTGGCGGGGTCCATGGACGTTGCATATTAAAACGCGCTGTCCTTTGCACCCGATTGCGCGGCGGCCCCCTGGGCTGCGTGGCACCCCGCAGCGGCAGCCCCACAGACCGTCCCCCTGACCCCGCAAGCCTGCGCGGCGAGACGGCCCGCTAACGCCGCCGGGCCCCGCTGTTTCTTCTGCCGGCAGGCGAATCATCCCCGCCCGCGCTGCCCGGCCCGCACCGCCACCTGCAAAGGGTGCGGCAAGAAGGGCCACTTTGTGGGGGTCTGCCAGGCCCGCGCCGTGGCCGCGGTCTCCAGTGACCCCAGACCGCCGCGGCAACCCTCCCTTCAGGCCCCGTCCGGCCAGCGCTCACCACCACCCCCCTATCCTAATGCCACGTGCGACCCACGGGCGTGGCCATCTTGTCCCCGGACTCCACACTGGACGGGTGGGCGCCGCCATTTTGTCCATCGCCGCCGCCATCATCTTCATCCCCGGACTCCATGTGCGACCCATGGGTGACGCCATCTTGGATGGGGCCCAGGCCCCCAGCTCAGTCGACTACACGCTGCCCGATCAGAACTCGCAACTGCTTCATCTGGCCTCGGTAACACTGGACCAAAGTCGACCCCGGACATTCGCAACAGCTACAACGACGACGGTCTTCATCAACGGCCACGAGACGTCTTGCCTGATTGACTCTGGGAGCAGGGAAAGCTTTGTTCACCCCGACAGGGTAAGGCGCTGTTCACTTGTAATCCACCCTGTAAACCAAAGGATCGCCCTGGCCTCCGGGTCACACTCGGTGGAGATACAGGTATTCTGCCTAGTGAACCTCACTGTCCAAGGCAGGGAATTCACCAATTTCCGCCTGTACGTTCTGCCGCACCTCTGCGCAGCCACCCTCCTTGGGCTGGATTTCCAGTGCCACCTACAAAGCCTGACCTTTAAATTTGGCGGCCCAATACCCCCCCCTTACTGTCTGCGGCCTCGCGACCCTTAAGGTCGACCCGCCTTCCATGTTTGCGAACCTCACCCCGGATTGCAAACCCGTCGCCACCAGGAGCAGACGGTACAGTGCCTAGGACCGGACCTTCATCAGGTCCGAGGTCCAAAGGCTTCTGGGGGAAGGGGTCATCGAAGCGAGCAACAGTCCCTGGAGAGCTCAAGTAGTGGTGGTAAAGACCGGGGAGAAACATAGGATGGTCATTGACTACAGTCAGACCATCAACAGGTTTACGTAGCTGGACGCGTACCCTCTCCCCCGTATAGCCGACCTGGTAAACAGGATCGCGCAGTACAAGGTTTTCTCCACGGTGGATCTCAAGTCCGCCCACCACCAGCTGCCCCTCCGCACTAGTAACCGCCAGTACACTGCCTTCGAAGCAGATGGGCGGCTCTATCAATTTTTAAGAGTTCCCTTTGGTGTCACTAATGGGGTCTCGGTCTTCCAGCGAGAGATGGACCGAATGGTTGACCGGTACGTCTTACGCGCAACGTTCCCGTATCTGGATAACGTCACCATCTGCGGCCATGACCAGCAGGACCACGACACCAACCTCCGCAAATTCCTCCAGACCGCGAAAATCCTTCATCTGTCCTACAATAAGAATAAATGCGTGTTTAGCACTGACCGTCTAGCCATTGTAGTCTACGTAGTGAGAAGTGGAGTCATAGGCCCCGACCCCGAACGCATGCGCCCCCTCATGGAGTTCCCCCTCCCTCACTGCCCCAAGGCCCTGAAGCGCTGCCTCGGGTTCTTCAGCTATTATGCACAATGGGTCCCTTATTACACAGACAAGGCTCGACCCCTGATCCTGTCCACAACCTTCCCCCTGTCGACGGAGGCCCACCAGGCCTTCAGCCGCATCAAGGCAGACATTGCTAAGGCCACGATGCACGCCATCGACGAGTCCCTCCCCTTCCAGGTCGAGAGCGATGCGTCAGACGTAGCTCTGGCGGCCACCCTCAACCAGGCGGGCAAGCCCGTGGCTTTCTTCTCCCGTACCCTCCATGCTTCCGAAATTCACCACTCCTCAGTCAAAAAGGAGGCCCAGGCCATAGTAGAAGCTGTGCGGCACTGGAGGCATTACCTGGCCGGCAGGAGATTCACTCTCCTCACGGACCAACGGTCGGTGGCCTTCATGTTCGATAATGCACAGCGGGGCAAGATTAAGAACGACAAGATCTTGCGGTGGAGGATAGAACTCTCCACCTCCAACTACGAGATCTTGTACCGTCCCGGGAAGCTGAACGAGCCTCCTGACGCCCTGTCCCGCGGCACTTGTGCCACCGCACAAGTGGACCGCCTCCGATCCCTCCACGAGGACCTCTGCCACCCGGGGGTCACTCGCTTTTTCCATTTTGTCAAGACCCGCAACCTACCCTACTCCATCGACGAGGTCAGGACAGCCACCAGGGACTGCCAAATCTGCACGGAGTGCAAACCACACTTCTACCGGCCAGAGAGGGCGCACCTGATAAAGGCTTCCCGTCCCTTTGAACGCCTCAGCATGGATTTCAAGGGCCCCCTCCCCTCTACCGACCGCAACACGTACTTCCTGAACGTGATTGACGAGTACTCCCGGTTCCCATTCGCCATCCCCTGCCCCGACATGACCGCAACCACCGTCATCAAGGCCCTCCAGGGTATCTTTACACTGTTCGGTTTCCCCGCATACATACACAGCGATAGGGGGTCCTCTATGAGCGACGAACTGCGTCAATTCCCGGTCCAGGAATCTCCCAGCCTCCCGCTGGCAGGAAGTCCTCCCGGTGGCCCTCCACTCCATCCGGTCGCTGCTCTGTACAACCACAAATGAGACAGCTCACGAACGTCTCCTTGTTTTCCCCAGGAAGTCCTCCTCCGGGACCTCGCTCCCAACCTGGCTAGCGACACCCAGACCCATCCTGCTTCGGAAACACGTGCGGGCGCACAAGTCGGACCCGTTGGTCGAGAGCGTCCACCTGCTGCACGCCAACCCCCAGTACGCCTACGTAGCGTTCCCCGACGGCCGGCAGGACACAGTCTCCCTTCGGGACCTGGCGCCCGCCGGAGCCCCACGCGCACTCGAACCATTGCCCCCACCCCCACCCTCCCCACAGCACCTAACTGGAGGGTCAGTGCTCCCGCCGCTCCTGCCTAGGCCCGACCACACACCGACGCCCCCAACAGGCGCCCCTCCCCCTGTCCACCTTTTGCCCCAACAGCGCCGCCTAGGGGTGACGAAGCTGCTTGGGAGGACGATACCATGCTCCCGGAGTCACAACCGCCGGGACCCCCATCAGAATCACCGCCGAGGCCCAGGCGCTCCAGAAGGATGACCAGGCCACCCGATCGACTGATTGCTGCACTATGAACACTTTGTAAATACCCTCGACATCATGGTACCTCCATACCTGGTCATAGCATGCGAAAGGCGACTATTAACGCTGGCCACCACCCTGCCGGGCTCTTTTTTAACAGGGGGTGAATGTGGTAGTTACCAGGTATTGCGGTACCTAAGAGGTGGATGACCATTGGTTAGACCCAGGAGTCTACCATTGGCTGTTGTACATAGCTCCGCCCTGAGAGGCGGAGTATAAGAACCGGTGCCGTCCCAGCAGCCTTCACTTTCTGTACCGAAGCTGCTGGGGAAGAGTTCTAGCAGATTAAAGCCTTCAGTTATGGAATTATTCGTCTTGAGTGTAATTGATTGTGCATCAAAGTGCATGGTAAAATAGGACTGAGTCAGCACGGCTTGTCAAAGGGAGGTCATGTCTGACAAATCTGTTAGAGTTCTTTGAGGAGGTAACAAGGAAGTTAGACAAAGGAGAACCAGTGGACGTGATTTATTTAGATTTCCAGAAGACCTTTGACAAGGTGCCACATAGGAGACTGTTAAATAAGTTAAGAGCCCATGGTGTTCAGGGTAAGATCCTGGCATGGATAGAGGATTGGCTGACTGGCAGAAGGCAGAGAGTGGGGATAAAGGGGTCTTTTTCAGGATGGCAGCCGGTGACTAGTGGTGTGCCTCAGGGGTCTGTGCTGGGACCACAACTTTTCACAATATACATTAATGATCTGGAAGAAGGAACTGAAGGCACTGTTGCTAAATTTGCAGATGATACAAAGATCTGTAGAGGGACAGGTAGTATTGAGGAAGCAAGGGGGCTGCAGAAGGATTTGGACAGGCTAGGAGAGCAGGCAATGAAGTGGCAAATGAAATGCAATGTGGAAAAGTGTGAGGTTATGCACTTTGGAAGGAGGAATTTAGGCACAGACTATTTTCTAAATGGGGAGATGCTGAGGAAATCAGAAGCACAAAGGGGGCTTGGGAGTCCTTGTTCACGATTCTCTTCAGGTTAATGTGCAGGTTCAGTCGGCAGTTAGGACGGAAAATGCAATGTTAGCATTCCTGTCGAGAGGGTTGGAATACAAGACCAGGGATGTACTTCTGAGGCTGTATAAGGCTCTGGTCAGACCCCATTTGGAGTATTGTCAGCAGTTTTGGGCCCAAAGATATGTTGGACTTTGAAAGGGTCCAGAAGAGGGGGGGGATTCTCCGATATCGGCGCGATGTCCGCCGACCGGTGCCAAAAACGGCGCAAATCAGTCCGGCATCGCGCCGCCTCAAAGGTGCGGAATTCTCCACATCTTGAGGGGCCGAGCCCTCACCTTGAGGGGCTAGGCCCGCGCCGGACTGATTCCCGCCCCGCCAGCTGGCGAGGAAATGACTTTGCCGTGCGGCGCATGCGCGGGAGCGTCAGCGGCCGCTCACGGCATCCCCGCACATGCGCAGTGGAGGGGGGTCTCTTCCACCTCCGCCATAGTGGAGACCATGTCGAAGGCGGAAGGGAAAGAGTGCCCCCACGGCACAGGCCCGCCCGCGGATTGGTGGGTCCCGATCGTGGGCCAGGCCACCGTGGGGGCACCCCCCAGGGCCAGATCGCCCCGCGCCCCCCCCCAGGACCCCGGAGCCCGCCCGCGCCGCCTTGTCCCGCCGGTAAGAGAGGTGGTTTCATTCTCGCCGGCGGGACAGGCATTCCAGCAGCGGGACTTCGGCCCATCACGGGCCGGAGAATCGCCGGGGGGGGCCCGCCAACCGGCGCGGCGCGATTTCCCCCCCCGCCGAATATCCCCGGTGGGGGGTCGGAGAATCCCGCCCAGGGTCTTTCAGGAGTCTGATAACAGTGGGGAAGAAGCTGTTTTTGAGTCTGTTCGTGCGTGTTCTCAGACTTCTGTATCTCCTGCCCGATGGAAGAAGTTGGAAGAGTGAGTAAGCCGGGTGGGAGGGGTCTTTGATTATGCTGCCCGCTTTCCCCAGGAGCGGGAGGTGTAGATGGAGTCAATGGACGGGAGGCAGGTTCGTGTGATGGACTGGGCGGTGTTCACGACTCTCTGAAGTTTCTTGCGGTCCTGGGCCGAGCAGTTGCCATACCAGGCTGTGATGCAGCCCGATAGGATGCTTTCTATGGTGCATCTGTAAAAGTTGGTAAGAGTCAATGTGGACATGCCGAATATCCTTAGTTTCCTGAGGAAGTATAGGCGCTGTTGTGCTTTCTTGGTGGTAGCGTCGACGTGGGTGGACCAGGACAGGTTTTTGGAGATGTGCACCCCTAGGAATTTGAAACTGTTAACCATCTCCACCTCGGCCCCGGTGATGCTGACAGGGGTGTGTACAGTACTTTGCTTCCTGAAGTCAATGGCCAGCTCTTTAGTTTTGCTGGCATTGAGGGAGAGATTGTTGTCGCTGAACCACTCCACTCGGTTATGAGTGACGTTACCAAGACAGAGCTCGATAGATTATTGTTTACGTCCGGGGTGAAAGGTTATCAGGGGGGGCAGGAACGTGAGGTTGAGAGACCTCTTCATGGTCCTAAAAATAACGAGTTTATTTATTCCAGTGTTGGTTGAAGATGAAAGTTTTCAGGAGTGATGGAGCTGGATGTGGATTCTCCGAACGCTCGAAGCACATCCAGCTTTGAAGAGTTGGCAATGGGAGAATGATCGAGCTCAGGGTGAGGCCATTCTGCCCATATCATCCGTACTGCTTCTTTGGTGGCAGTCATTCAATAAATCGCACTTCCCAGCTCCACCCCAAAGCACAGTCAATGTTGGATTTGCACTGAAGCTGCAGAGAGAGGTGGACATGGATTCTGCACGTGATGCTCACATTAATCTCAGAGTTTGTTATCTAACCACACTGCACTGCTGTTAACATGGTGAGGTCAGGGTTAATATATAGCAGCAACATTAACCTTGGTAAACAAGATTCCTGCCTCACACAGGGAACAGCTGGGCTGAGTTGAGACACAGTCTGGCTCACTCAGCAGACTGCCTGTGTGCTGGGACATTGAGATATGAGACGTTCGATCAGTGCCTGCTCCACCATGTCTGGCCACAGTTTTGTGTTCAGCTCCGAGGGACTGCGTTCCCTCGAACTGGACAGAGAGGCGATGGAACAGCAGGAACTCCGCAGACGCTGCCAGACGTATTGTGTGTCCCGGGGGAAAAAGGCAGAAATCCCCACACTCCAGAGGAAGAGCAGAGGGATTCAGAAACCATTCCAGCTGTGTGTAGATCGGCTGATTCACAACGCCCTGTACACGGGAGACATTCAGAGAGTGCAGCAACTTTTCAGCAGGTATACGCCACTCAATCTGGTGATTGAGGGGTCCAGAGAGGAACTACAGTGGACATCAAAACGACAGGGTGAGTTCTCCGGACTCTGGGTATGGGTCAAGGAGTCAGACACATGGGACAGGCTGTGAAGTCCACTACCAGAATGGGAGCATTAGAGAACTTTCATTCAGAGAGCACCTTGCTCAGGACTTTGCAAAGTGATCACTGCTGGCGGCCAATCGGCGCACAGCACAATCCATGAACAGAAATATGATAATAACCACGTAATCTGCTTCAGAATTCATATCAACAAGCCAGGGACAACACTGCTGCTTCACACAAAGTGTCCAGAGCAGGATTCAGAAAAACTCCCACACACTCAAAACTTAAATTCTATTTGTATCTCGACAAATGCTGCCAGACCTGCTGAGTATATCCAGTACTGACCCTCTGACAGTGCGGCACTTCCTCAGTACTGACCCTCTGACAGTGCGGCACTTCCTCAGTACTGACCCTCTGACAGTGCAGCACTCCCTCAATACTGACCCTCTGACGGTGCAGCACTCCCTCAGTACTGACCCTCTGACAGTGCGGCTCTCCCTCAGTACTGACCCTCTGACAGTGCGGCACTCCCTCAGTACTGACCCTCTGACAGTGCAGCGCTCCCTCAGTACTGACCCTCTGACAGTGCGGCACTCCCTCAGTACTGACCCTCTGACAGTGCGGCACTCCCTCAGTACTGACCCTCTCACATTGCGGCACTCCCTCAGTACTGACCCTCTGACAGTGCGGCACTCCCTCAGTACTGACCCTCTGACAGTGCAGCACTCCCTCAGTACTGACCCTCTGACAGTGCGGCACTCACTCAGTGCTGACCCTCTGACAGTGCAGCGCTCCCTCAGTACTGACCCTCTGACAGTGCGGCAGTCCCTCAGTACTGACCCTCTGACAGTGCGGCACTCACTCAGTGCTGACCCTCTGACAGTGCAGCGCTCCCTCAGTACTGACCCTCTGACAGTGCGGCACTCCCTCAGTACTGACCCTCTGACAGTGCGGCACTCACTCAGTGCTGACCCTCTGACAGTGCAGCACTGCCTCAGTACTGACCCTCTGACAGTGCGGCACTCACTCAGTGCTGACCCTCTGACAGTGCAGCACTCCCTCAGTACTGACCCTCTGACAGTGCGGCACTCCCTCAGCACTGATCCTCTGACAGTGCAGCGCTCCCTCAGTACTGACCCTCTGACAGTGCAGCACACCCTCAGTACTGACACTCTGACAGTGCAGCACTCCCTTAGTACTGACCCTCTGACAGCGCAGCACTCCCTCAGTACTGACCCTCTGACAGTGCAGCACTCCCTCAGTACTGACCCTCTGACAGTGCACCAATCCCTCAGTACTAACCCTCTGACAGTGCAGCGCTCCCTCAGTACTGACCTAATGGAAGAATGCTTTTCTAATTGGAGGGCTGTGACTAGTAGTGTTCCGCAGGGATCAGTGCTGGGACCTTTGCTCTTTGTAGTATATATAAATGATTTGGAGGAAAATGTAACTGGTTTGATTAGTAAATTTGCAGACGACACAAAGGTTGGTGGAATTGCAAATAGCGATGAGGACTGTCAGAGGATACAACAGGATTTAGATTGTTTGGAGACTTGGGCAGAGAGATGGCAGATGGAGTTTAATCCGGACAAATGTGAGGTAATGCATTTTGGAAGGTCTAATGCAGGTTGGGAATATACAGTGACTGGTAGAACCCTCAAGAGTATTGAAAGTCAGAGAGATCTAGGTGTACAGGTCCACAGGTCACTGAAAGGGGCAACACAGGTGGAGAAAGTAGTCAAGAAGGCATACGGCATGCTTGCCTTCATTGGCCGGGGCATTGAGTATAAGAATTGGCAAGTCATGTTGCAGCTGTATAGAACCTTAGTTAGGCCACACTTGGAGAATAGTGTTCAATTCTGGTCGCCACACTACCAGAAGGATGCGGAGGCTTTAGAGAGGGTGCAGAAGAGATTTACCGGAATGTTGCCTGGTATGGGGGGCATTAGCTATGAGGAGCAGTTGAATAAACTCGGTTTGTTCTCACTGGGACGACGGAGGTTGAGGGGTGACCTGATAGAGGTCTACAAAATTATGAGGGGCATAGACAGAGTGGATAGTCAGAGGCTTTTCCCCGGGGTAGAGGGGTCAATTACTAGGGGTCATAGGTTTAAGGTGCGAGTGGCAAGGTTTAGAGTAGATGTACGAGGCAAGTTTTTTACGCAGAGGGTAGTGGGTGCCTGGAACTCGCTACCGGAGGAGGTGGTGGAAACAGGGACAATAGAAACATTGAAGGGGCATCTTGACAAATACATGAATAGGATGGGAATAGAGGGATACGGACCGAGGAAGTGTAGAAGATTGTAGTTTAGTCGGGCAGCATGGTCGACACTGGCTTGGAGGGCCGAAGGGCCTGTTCCTGTGCTGTACTTTTCTTTGTTCTTTATTCTTTGTTCTCTGACAATGCGGCTCTCCCTCAGTACTGACCCTCTGACAGTGCAGCACTCCCTCAGTACTGACTCTCTGACAGTGCAGCACTCCCGCAGTACTGACCCTCTGACAGTGCAGCACTCCCTCAATACTGACCCCCTGACAGTGCAGCACTCCCTCAGTACTGACCCTCTGACAGTGCGGCACTCCTTCAGTACTGACCCTCTGACAGTGCAGCACTCCCTCAGTACCGACGCTCAGACAGTTCAGCGCTCCATGAGTACTGACCCTCTGACACTGCAGCACTCCCTCAGTACTGACCCTCTGACAGTGCAGGACTCCCTCAGTACTGACCCTCTGACAGTGCAGCACTCCCTCAGTACTGACTCTCTGACAGTGCGGCACTCCCTCAGTACTGACCCTCTGACAGTGCGGCACTCCCTCAGTACTGACTCTCTGACAGTGCAGCACTCCCTCAGTACTGACCCTCTGAGAGTGCAGCACTCCCTCAGTACTGACCCTCTGACAGTGCGGCACTCCCTCAGTACTGACCCTCTGACAGTGCAGCACTCCCTCAGTACTGACTCTGACAGTGCAGCACTCCCTCAGTACTGACCCCCTGACAGTGCGGCACTCCCTCAGTACTGACTCTGACAGTGCAGCGCTCCCTCAGTACTGACACTCTGACAGTGCAGCACTCCCTCAGTACTGACCCTCTGACAGTGCAGCACTCCCTCAGTACTGACCCTCTGACAGTGCGGCACTCCCTCAGTAATGACTCTGACAGTGCAGCACTCCCTCAGTACTGACCCTCTGACAGTGCGGCACTCCCTCAGTACTGACCCACCGACAGTGCAGCACTCCCTCAGTACTGACCCTCTGACAGTGCGGCACTCCCTCAGTACTGAACCTCTGACAGTGCAGCACTCCCTCAATACTGACCCTCTGACAGTGCGCCACTCCCTCAGTACTGACCCTCTGAAAGAGTGGTACGCCCTCAGCACTGACCCTCTGACAGTGCAGCACTCCCTCAATACTGACCCCCTGACAGTGCAGCGCTCCCTCAGTACTGACCCTCTGACAGTGCTGCACTCCCTCAGTACTGACCCTCTGACAGTGCGGCACTCCCTCAGTACTGACCCTCTGACAGTGCAGCACTCCCTCAGTACTGACCCTCTGACAGTGCGGCACTCCCTCAGAACTGACCCTCTGACAGTGCGGCACTCCCTCAGTACTGACCCTCTGACAATGCGGCGCTCCCTCAGTACTGACCCTCTGACAGTGCAGCATTCCCTCAGACTGACCCTCTGACAGTGCAGCACTCCCTCAATACTGACCCTCTGACAGTGCAGCACTCCCTCAGTACTGACCCTCTGACAGTGCGGCACTCCCTCAGTACTGACCCTCTGACAGTGCAGCACTCCCTCAGTACTGACCCTCTGACAGTGTGGTACGCCCTCAGCACTGACCCTCTGACAGTGCGCCACTCCCTCAGTACTGACCCTCTGAAAGTGTGGTACGCCCTCAGCACTGACCCTCTGACAGTGCAGCACTCCCTCAGTACTGACCCCCTGACAGTGCGCCACTCCCTCAGTACTGACCCTCTGAAAGTGTGGTACGCCCTCAGCACTGACCCTCTGACAGTGCAGCACTCCCTCAGTACTGACCCCCTGACAGTGCAGCGCTCCCTCAGTACTGACCCTCTGACAGTGCTGCACTCCCTCAGTACTGACCCTCTGACAGTGCAGCACTCCCTCAGTACTGACCCTCTGACAGTGCGGCACTCCCTCAGTACTGACCCTCTGACAGTGCGGCACTCCCTCAGTACTGACCATCTGACAGTGCGCCACTCCCTCAGTACTGACCCTCTGACAGTGTGGTACGCCCTCAGCACTGACCCTCTGACAGTGCCGCGCTCCCTTAGTACTGACCCTCTGACAGCGCAGCACTCCCTCAGTACTGACCCTCTGACAGTGCAGCACTCCCTCAGTACTAACCCTCTGACAGTGCAGCGCTCCCTCAGTACTGACCTAATGGAAGAATGCTTTTCTAATTGGAGGGCTGTGACTAGTGGTGTTCCGCAGGGATCAGTGCTGGGACCTTTGCTCTTTGTAGTATATATAAATGATTTGGAGGAAAATGTAACTGGTTTGATTAGTAAATTTGCAGACGACACAAAGGTTGGTGGAATTGCAAATAGCGATGAGGACTGTCAGAGGATACAACAGGATTTAGATTGTTTGGAGACTTGGGCAGAGAGATGGCAGATGGAGTTTAATCCGGACAAATGTGAGGTAATGCATTTTGGAAGGTCTAATGCAGGTTGGGAATTATACAGTCAATGGCAGAACCCTCAAGAGTATTGACAGTCAGAGAGATCTAGGTGTACAGGTCCACAGGTCACTGAAAGGGGCAACACAGGTGGAGAAAGTAGTCAAGAAGGCATACGGCATGCTTGCCTTCATTGGCCGGGGCATTGAGTATAAGAATTGGCAAGTCATGTTGCAGCTGTATAGAACCTTAGTTAGGCCACACTTGGAGAATAGTGTTCAATTCTGGTCGCCACACTACCAGAAGGATGCGGAGGCTTTAGAGAGGGTGCAGAAGAGATTTACCGGAATGTTGCCTGGTATGGGGGGCATTAGCTATGAGGAGCAGTTGAATAAACTCGGTTCGTTCTCACTGGGACGACGGAGGTTGAGGGGTGACCTGATAGAGGTCTACAAAATTATGAGGGGCATAGACAGAGTGGATAGTCAGAGGCTTTTCCCCGGGGTAGAGGGGTCAATTACTAGGGGTCATAGGTTTAAGGTGCGAGTGGCAAGGTTTAGAGTAGATGTACGAGGCAAGTTTTTTACGCAGAGGGTAGTGGGTGCCTGGAACTCGCTACCGGAGGAGGTGGTGGAAACAGGGACAATAGAAACATTGAAGGGGCATCTTGACAAATACATGAATAGGATGGGAATAGAGGGATACGGACCCAGGAAGTGTAGAAGATTGTAGTTTAGTCGGGCAGCATGGTCGACACGGGCTTGGAGGGCCGAAGGGCCTGTTCCTGTGCTGTACTTTTCTTTGTTCTTTATTCTTTGTTCTCTGACAATGCGGCTCTCCCTCAGTACTGACCCTCTGACAATGCAGCACTCCCTCAGTACTGACTCTCTGACAGTGCAGCACTCCCGCAGTACTGACCCTCTGACAGTGCAGCACTCCCTCAATACTGACCCCCTGACAGTGCAGCACTCCCTCAGTACTGACCCTCTGACAGTGCGGCACTCCTTCAGTACTGACCCTCTGACAGTGCAGCACTCCCTCAGTACCGACGCTCAGACAGTTCAGCGCTCCATGAGTACTGACCCTCTGACACTGCAGCACTCCCTCAGTACTGACCCTCGGACAGTGCAGGACTCCCTCAGTACTGACCCTCTGACAGTGCAGCACTCCCTCAGTACTGACTCTCTGACAGTGCGGCACTCCCTCAGTACTGACCCTCTGACAGTGCGGCACTCCCTCAGTACTGACTCTCTGACAGTGCAGCACTCCCTCAGTACTGACCCTCTGAGAGTGCAGCACTCCCTCAGTACTGACCCTCTGACAGTGCGGCACTCCCTCAGTACTGACCCTCTGACAGTGCAGCACACCCTCAGTACTGACTCTGACAGTGCAGCACTCCCTCAGTACTGACTCTGACAGTGCAGCGCTCCCTCAGTACTGACACTCTGACAGTGCAGCACTCCCTCAGTACTGACCCTCTGACAGTGCAGCACTCCCTCAGTACTGACCCTCTGACAGTGCGGCACTCCCTCAGTAATGACTCTGACAGTGCAGCACTCCCTCAGTACTGACCCTCTGACAGTGCGGCACTCCCTCAGTACTGACCCACAGACAGTGCAGCACTCCCTCAGTACTGACCCTCTGACAGTGCGGCACTCCCTCAGTACTGACCCTCTGACAGTGCAGCACTCCCTCAATACTGACCCTCTGACAGTGCGCCAATCCCTCCGTACTGACCCTCTGAAAGAGTGGTACGCCCTCAGCACTGACCCTCTGACAGTGCAGCACTCCCTCAGTACTGACCCCCTGACAGTGCAGCGCTCCCTCAGTACTGACCCTCTGACAGTGCTGCACTCCCTCAGTACTGACCCTCTGACAGTGCGGCACTCCCTCAGTACTGACCCTCTGACAGTGCAGCACTCCCTCAGTACTGACCCTCTGACAGTGCGGCACTCCCTCAGAACTGACCCTCTGACAGTGCGGCACTCCCTCAGTACTGACCCTCTGACAGTGCGGCGCTCCCTCAGTACTGACCCTCTGACAGTGCAGCATTCCCTCAGACTGACCCTCTGACAGTGCAGCACTCCCTCAATACTGACCCTCTGACAGTGCAGCACTCCCTCAGTACTGACCCTCTGACAGTGCGGCACTCCCTCAGTACTGACCCTCTGACAGTGCAGCACTCCCTCAATACTGACCCTCTGACAGTGCGCCACTCCCTCAGTACTGACCCTCTGAAAGAGTGGTACGCCCTCAGCACTGACCCTCTGACAGTGCAGCACTCCCTCAGTACTGACCCCCTGACAGTGCAGCGCTCCCTCAGTACTGACCCTCTGACAGTGCTGCACTCCCTCAGTACTGACACTCTGACAGTGCAGCACTCCCTCAGTACTGATCCTCTGACTGTGCAGCACTCCCTCAGTACTGACCCTCTGACAGTGCGGCACTCCCTCAGTCCTGACCCTCTGACAGTGCGGCACTCCCTCAGTACTGACCCTCTGACAGTGCGCCACTCCCTCAGTACTGACCCTCTGACAGTGTGGTACGCCCTCAGCACTGACCCTCTGACAGTGTGGTACGCCCTCAGCACTGACCCCCTGACAGTGCCGCGCTCCCTCAGTACTGACCCTCTGACAGTGCGGCACTCCCTCAGTACTGACCCTCTGACAGTGCGGCACTCCCTCAGTACTGACCCACTGACAGTGCGGCACTCCCTCAGTACTGACCCTCTAACAGTGCGGCACTCCCTCAGTACTGACCCTCTGACAGTGCAGCACTCCCTCAGTACTGACCCTCTGACAGTGCGGCACTCGCTCAGTCCTGACCCTCTGACAACGCAGCACTCCCTCAGTACTGACCATCTGACAGTGCAGCACTCCCTTAGCACTGACCCTCTGACAGTGCACCAATCCCTCAGTACTGACCCTCTGACAGTGTGATACGCCCTCAGCACTGACCGTCTGACAGTGCAGCACTCCCTCAGTACTGACCCTCTGACAGTGCGGCACTCCATCAGCACTGACCCTCTGACAGTGCAGCACTCCCTCAGTACTGACCCCCTGACAGTGCAGCGCTCCCTCAGTACTGACCCTCTGACAGTGCTGCACTCCCTCAGTACTGACCCTCTGACAGTGCAGCACTCCCTCAGTACTGACCATCTGACAGTGCGGCACTCGCTCAGTACTGACCCTCTAACAGTGCGGCACTCCCTCAGTACTGACCCTCTGACAGTGCAGCACTCCCTCAGTACTGACCATCTGACAGTGCGGCACTCGCTCAGTCCTGAACCTCTGACAACGCAGCACTCCCTCAGTACTGACCATCTGACAGTGCAGCACTCCCTTAGCACTGACCCTCTGACAGTGCAGCACTCCCTCAGTACTGACCCTCTGACAGTGTGATACGCCCTCAGCACTGACCGTCTGACAGTGCAGCACTCCCTCAGTACTGACCCCCTGACAGTGCAGCGCTCCATCAGCACTGACCCTCTGACAGTGCAGCACTCCCTCAGTACTGACCCCCTGACAGTGCAGCGCTCCCTCAGTACTGACCCTCTGACAGTGCTGCACTCCCTCAGTCCTGACCCTCTGACATTGCGGCACTCCCTCAACACTGACCCTCTGACAGTGCAGCATTCCCTCAGTACTGACCCTCCGACAGTGCAGCACTCCCTCAGTACCGACCCTCTGACAGTTCAGCGCTCCCTCAGTACTGACCCTCTGACACTGCAGCACTCCCTCAGTACTGACCCTCTGACAGTGCAGGACTCCCTCAGTACTGACCCTCTGACAGTGCAGCACTCCCTCAGTACTGACTCTCGGACAGTGCGGCACTCCCTCAGTACTGACCCTCTGACAGTGCGGCACTCCCTCAGTACTGACTCTCTGACAGTGCAGCACTCCCTCAGTACTGACCCTCTGAGAGTGCAGCACTCCCTCAGTACTGACCCTCTGACAGTGCGGCACTCCCTCAGTACTGACCCTCTGACAGTGCAGCACTCCCTCAGTACTGACCCTCTGACAGTGCGGCACTCCCTCAGTACTGACTCTGACAGTGCAGCTCTCCCTCAGTACTGACCCCCTGACAGTGCGGCACTCCCTCAGTACTGACTCTGACAGTGCAGCGCTCCCTCAGTACTGACACTCTGACAGTGCGGCACTCCCTCAGTACTGACCCTCTGACAGTGCGGCACTCCCTCAGTACTGACACTCTGACAGTGCAGCACTCCCTCAGTACTGATCCTCTGACAGTGCGACACTCCCTCAGTACTGACCCTCTGACAGTGCGGCACTCCCTCAGTACTGACCCTCTGACAGTGCGGCACTCCCTCAGTACTGACCCTCTGACAGTGCGGCACTCCCTCAGTACTGACACTCTGACAGTGCAGCACTCCCTCAGTACTGATCCTCTGACAGTGCGGCACTCCCTCAGTACTGACCCACCGACAGTGCAGCACTCCCTCAGTACTGACCCTCTGACAGTGCGGCACTCCCTCAGTACTGACCCTCTGACAGTGCAGCACTCCCTCAATACTGACCCTCTGACAGTGCGCCACTCCCTCAGTACTGACCCTCTGAAAGAGTGGTACGCCCTCAGCACTGACCCTCTGACAGTGCAGCACTCCCTCAGTACTGACCCCCTGACAGTGCAGCGCTCCCTCAGTACTGACCGTCTGACAGTGCTGCACTCCCTCAGTACTGACCCTCTGACAGTGCGGCACTCACTTAGTACTGACCCTCTGACAGTGCAGCACTCCCTCAGTACTGACCCTCTGACATTGCGGCACTCCCTCAGAACTGACCCTCTGACAGTGCGGCACTCCCTCAGTACTGACCTTCTGACAGTGCAGCACTGCCTCAGTACTGACCCTCTGACAGTGCGGCACTCACTCAGTGCTGACCCTCTGACAGTGCAGCACTCCCTTAGTACTGACCCTCTGACAGTGCGGCACTCCCTCAGCACTGATCCTCTGACAGTGCAGCACTCCCTCAGTACTGACCCTCTGACAGTGCAGGACTCCCTCAGTACTGACCCTCTGACAGTGCAGCACTCCCTCAGTACTGACTCTCTGACAGTGCGGCACTCCCTCAGTACTGACCCTCTGACAGTGCGGCACTCCCTCAGTACTGACTCTCTGACAGTGCAGCACTCCCTCAGTACTGACCCTCTGAGAGTGCAGCACTCCCTCAGTACTGACCCTCTGACAGTGCGGCACTCCCTCAGTACTGACCCTCTGACAGTGCAGCACTCCCTCAGTACTGACTCTGACAGTGCAGCACTCCCTCAGTACTGACCCCCTGACAGTGCGGCACTCCCTCAGTACTGACTCTGACAGTGCAGCACTCCCTCAGTACTGACCCTCTGACAGTGCAGCACTCCCTCAGTACTGACCCTCTGACAGTGCGGCACTCCCTCAGTAATGACTCTGACAGTGCAGCACTCCCTCAGTACTGACCCTCTGACAGTGCGGCACTCCCTCAGTACTGACCCACCGACAGTGCAGCACTCCCTCAGTACTGACCCTCTGACAGTGCGGCACTCCCTCAGTACTGACCCTCTGACAGTGCAGCACTCCCTCAATACTGACCCTCTGACAGTGCGCCACTCCCTCAGTACTGACCCTCTGAAAGAGTGTTACGCCCTCAGCACTGACCCTCTGACAGTGCAGCACTCCCTCAGTACTGACCCCCTGACAGTGCAGCGCTCCCTCAGTACTGACCCTCTGACAGTGCTGCACTCCCTCAGTACTGACCCTCTGACAGTGCGGCACTCCCTCAGCACTGACCCTCTGACAGTGCAGCACTCCCTCAGTACTGACCCTCTGACAGTGCGGCACTCCCTCAGAACTGACCCTCTGACAGTGCGGCACTCCCTCAGTACTGACCCTCTGACAGTGCGGCGCTCCCTCAGTACTGACCCTCTGACAGTGCAGCATTCCCTCAGACTGACCCTCTGACAGTGCAGCACTCCCTCAATACTGACCCTCTGACAGTGCAGCACTCCCTCAGTACTGACCCTCTGACAGTGCGGCACTCCCTCAGTACTGACCCTCTGACAGTGCAGCACTCCCTCAATACTGACCCTCTGACAGTGCGCCACTCCCTCAGTACTGACCCTCTGAAAGAGTGGTACGCCCTCAGCACTGACCCTCTGACAGTGCAGCACTCCCTCAGTACTGACCCCCTGACAGTGCAGCGCTCCCTCAGTACTGACCCTCTGACAGTGCTGCACTCCCTCAGTACTGACCCTCTGACAGTGCAGCACTCCCTCAGTACTGACCCTCTGACAGTGCAGCACTCCCTCAGTACTGACCCTCTGACAGTGCGGCACTCCCTCAGTACTGACCCTCTGACAGTGCAGCACTCCCTCAGTAATGACCCTCTGACAGTGCAGCACTCCCTCAGTACTGACCCTCTGACAGTGCGGCACTCCCTCAGTACTGACCCTCTGACAGTGTGGCACTCCCTCAGTACTGACCCTCCGACAGTGCGGCACTCCCTCAGTACTGACCATCTGACAGTGCGCCACTCCCTCAGTACTGACCCTCTGACAGTGTGGTACGCCCTCAGCACTGACCCTCTGACAGTGCGGCACTCCCTCAGTACTGACCCTCTGACAGTGCAGCACTCCCTCAGTACTGACCCTCTGACAGTGCGGCACTCCCTCAGTACTGACCATCTGACAGTGCGCTACTCCCTCAGTACTGACCCTCTGACAGTGTGGTACGCCCTCAGCACTGACCCTCTGACAGTGCGGCACTCCCTCAGTACTGACCCTCTGACAGTGCGGCACTCCCTCAGTACTGACCCTCTGACAGTGCAGCGCTCCCTCAGTACTGACCCTCTGACAGTGTACCAATCCCTCAGTACTGACCCTCTGACAGTGTGATACGACCTCAGCACTGACCGTCTGACAGTGCAGCACTCCCTCAGTACTGACCCCCTGACAGTGCAGCGCTCCATCAGCACTGACCCTCTGACAGTGCAGCACTCCCTCAGTACTGACCCCCTGACAGTGCAGCGCTCCCTCAGTACTGACCCTCTGACAGTGCTGCACTCCCTCAGTACTGACCCTCTGACAGTGCAGCACTCCCTCAGTACTGACCCTCTGACAGTGCAGCACTCCCTCAGTACTGACCCTCTGACAGTGCGGCACTCCCTCAGTACTGACCCTCTGACAGTGCGGCACTCCCTCAGTACTGACCATCTGACAGTGCGCCACTCCTTCAGTACTGACCCTCTGACAGTGTGGTACGCCCTCAGCACTGACCCTCTGACAGTGCCGCGCTCCCTCAATACTGACCCTCTGACAGTGCGGCACTCGCTCAGTAATGAACCTCTAACAGTGCGGCACTCCCTCAGTACTGACCCTCTGACAGTGCAGCACTCCCTCAGTGCTGACCCTCTGACAGTGCGGCACTCGCTCAGTACTGACCCTCTGACAACGCAGCACTCCCTCAGTACTGACCATCTGACAGTGCAGCACTCCCTTAGCACTGACCCTCTGACAGTGCACCAATCCCTCAGTACTGACCCTCTGACAGTGCGGCACTCCCTCAGTACTGACCCTCTGACAGTGCAGCACTCCCTCAGTACTGACCCTCTGACAGTGCTGCACTCCCTCAGTACTGACCCTCTGACAGTGCGGCGCTCCCTCAGTACTGACCCTCTGACAGTGCGGCACTCCCTCAGTACTGACCCTCTGACAACGCAGCACTCCCTCAGTACTGACCCTCTGACAGTGCTGCACTCCCTCAGTACTGACCCTCTGACAGTGCGGCGCTCCCTCAGTACTGACCCTCTGACAGTGCGGCGCTCCCTCAGTACTGACCCTCTGACAGTGCGGCACTCCCTCAGTACTGACCCTCTGACAGTGCAGCACTCCCTCAGTGCTGACCCTCTGACAGTGCGGCACTCGCTCAGTACTGACCCTCTGACAACGCAGCACTCCCTCAGTACTGACCATCTGACAGTGCAGCACTCCCTTAGCACTGACCCTCTGACAGTGCACCAATCCCTCAGTACTGACCCCCTGACAGTGCAGCGCTCCATCAGTACTGACCCTCTGACAGTGCTGCACTCCCTCAGTACTGACCCTCTGACAGTGCGGCATTCCCTCAGCACTGACCCTCTGACAGTACAGCACTCCCTCAGTCCTGACCCTCTGACATTGCGGCACTCCCTCAACACTGACCCTCTGACAGTGCAGCATTCCCTCAGTACTGACCCTCCGACAGTGCAGCACTCCCTCAGTACCGACCCTCTGACAGTTCAGCGCTCCCTCAGTACTGACCCTCTGACACTGCAGCACTCCCTCAGTACTGACCCTCTGACAGTGCAGGACTCCCTCAGTACTGACCCTCTGACAGTGCAGCACTCCCTCAGTACTGACTCTCGGACAGTGCGGCACTCCCTCAGTACTGACCCTCTGACAGTGCGGCACTCCCTCAGTACTGACTCACTGACAGTGCAGCACTCCCTCAGTACTGACCCTCTGATAGTGCAGCACTCCCTCAGTACTGACCCTCTGACAGTGCGGCACTCCCTCAGTACTGACCCTCTGACAGTGCAGCACTCCCTCAGTACTGACCCTCTGACAGTGCGGCACTCCCTCAGTACTGACTCTGACAGTGCAGCACTCCCTCAGTACTGACCCCCTGACAGTGCGGCACTCCCTCAGTACTGACTCTGACAGTGCAGCGCTCCCTCAGTACTGACACTCTGACAGTGCAGCGCTCCCTCAGTACTGACCCTCTGACAGTGCAGCACTCCCTCAGTACTGACCCTCTGACAGTGCGGCACTCCCTCAGTAATGACTCTGACAGTGCAGCACTCCCTCAGTACTGACCCCCTGACAGTGCGGCACTCCCTCAGTACTGACCCTCTGACAGTGCGGCACTCCCTCAGTACTGACCCTCTGACAGTGCGGCACTCCCTCAGTACTGACACTCTGACAGTGCAGCACTCCCTCAGTACTGACCCTCTGACAGTGCGGCACTCCCTCAGTACTGACACTCTGACAGTGCAGCACTCCCTCAGTACTGACCCTCTGACAGTGCGGCACTCCCTCAGTACTGACCCACCGACAGTGCAGCACTCCCTCAGTACTGACCCTCTGACAGTGCGGCACTCCCTCAGTACTGACCCGCTGACAGTGCAGCACTCCCTCAATACTGACCCTCTGACAGTGCGCCACTCCCTCAGTACTGACCCTCTGAAAGAGTGGTACGCCCTCAGCACTGACCCTCTGACAGTGCAGCACTCCCTCAGTACTGACCCTCTGACAGTGCTGCACTCCCTCAGTACTGACCCTCTGACAGTGCGGCACTCACTTAGTACTGACCCTCTGACAGTGCAGCACTCCCTCAGTACTGACCCTCTGACATTGCGGAACTCCCTCAGAACTGACCCTCTGACAGTGCGGCACTCCCTCAGTACTGACCTTCTGACAGATCGGCACTCTCTCAGTACTGACCCTCTGACAGTGCGGCACTCCCTCAGTACTGACCCTCTGACAGTGCAGCATTCCCTCAGACTGACCCTCTGAGAGTGCAGCACTCCCTCAATACTGACCCTCTGACAGTGCAGCACTCCCTCAGTACTGACCCTCTGACAGTGCGGCACTCCCTCAGTACTGACCCCCTGACAGTGCAGCACTCCCTCAATACTGACCCTCTGACAGTGCGCCACTCCCTCAGTACTGACCCTCTGAAAGAGTGGTACGCCCTCAGCACTGACCCTCTGACAGTGCAGCGCTCCCTCAGTACTGACCCTCTGACAGTGCAGCACTCCCTCAGTACTGACCCCCTGACAGTGCAGCACTCCCTCAGTACTGACCCTCTGACAGTGCTGCACTCCCTCAGTACTGACCCTCTGACAGTGCGGCACTCCCTCAGTACTGACTCTGACAGTGCAGCGCTCCCTCAGTACTGACACTCTGACAGTGCAGCGCTCCCTCAGTACTGACCCTCTGACAGTGCAGCACTCCCTCAGTACTGACCCTCTGACAGTGCGGCACTCCCTCAGTAATGACTCTGACAGTGCAGCACTCCCTCAGTACTGACCCCCTGACAGTGCGGCACTCCCTCAGTACTGACCCTCAGACAGTGCGGCACTCCCTCAGTACTGACCCTCTGACAGTGCGGCACTCCCTCAGTACTGACACTCTGACAGTGCAGCACTCCCTCAGTACTGACCCTCTGACAGTGCGGCACTCCCTCAGTACTGACCCACCGACAGTGCAGCACTCCCTCAGTACTGACCCTCTGACAGTGCGGCACTCCCTCAGTACTGACCCTCTGACAGTGCAGCACTCCCTCAATACTGACCCTCTGACAGTGCGCCACTCCCTCAGTACTGACCCTCTGAAAGAGTGGTACGCCCTCAGCACTGACCCTCTGACAGTGCAGCACTCCCTCAGTACTGACCCCCTGACAGTGCAGCGCTCCCTCAGTACTGACCGTCTGACAGTGCTGCACTCCCTCAGTACTGACCCTCTGACAGTGCGGCACTCACTTAGTACTGACCCTCTGACAGTGCAGCACTCCCTCAGTACTGACCCTCTGACATTGCGGCACTCCCTCAGAACTGACCCTCTGACAGTGCGGCACTCCCTCAGTACTGACCTTCTGACAGTGCAGCACTGCCTCAGTACTGACCCTCTGACAGTGCGGCACTCACTCAGTGCTGACCCTCTGACAGTGCAGCACTCCCTTAGTACTGACCCTCTGACAGTGCGGCACTCCCTCAGCACTGATCCTCTGACAGTGCAGCACTCCCTCAGTACTGACCCTCTGACAGTGCAGGACTCCCTCAGTACTGACCCTCTGACAGTGCAGCACTCCCTCAGTACTGACTCTCTGACAGTGCGGCACTCCCTCAGTACTGACCCTCTGACAGTGCGGCACTCCCTCAGTACTGACTCTCTGACAGTGCAGCACTCCCTCAGTACTGACCCTCTGAGAGTGCAGCACTCCCTCAGTACTGACCCTCTGACAGTGCGGCACTCCCTCAGTACTGAACCTCTGACAGTGCAGCACTCCCTCAGTACTGACTCTGACAGTGCAGCACTCCCTCAGTACTGACCCCCTGACAGTGCGGCACTCCCTCAGTACTGACACTCTGACAGTGCAGCACTCCCTCAGTACTGACCCTCTGACAGTGCGGCACTCCCTCAGTACTGACCCACCGACAGTGACCTGTATAAGATGGACGGGTTGCATCTAAACCGGAGAGGCATAAATATCCTGGCCGCGAGATTTGCTAGTGTCACACGGGAGGGTTTAAACTAGTATGGCAGGGGGGTGGGCACGGGAGCAATAGGTCAGAAGGTGAGAGCGTTGAGGGAGAACTAGGGAATATGGACAGTGTGGCTCTGAGGCAGAGCAGACGGGGAGAAGTTGCTGAACACAGCGGGTCTGGTGGCCTGAAGTGCATATGTTTTAATGCAAGGAGCATTACGGGTAAGGCAGATGAACTTAGAGCTTGGATTACTACTTGGAACTATGATGTTGTTGCCATTACAGAGACCTGGTTGAGGGAAGGGCAGGATTGGCAGCTAAACGTTCCAGGATTTAGATGTTTCAGGCGGGATAGAGGGGGATGTAAAAGGGGAGGCGGAGTTGCGCTACTTGTTCAGGAGAGTATCACAGCTATACAGCGAGAGGACACCTCAGAGGGCAGTGAGGCTATATGGGTAGAGATCAGGAATAAGAAGGGTGCAGTCACAATGTTGGGGGTATACTACAGGCCTCCCAACAGCCAGCGGGAGATAGAGGAGCAGATAGGTAGACAGATTTTGGAAAAGAGTAAAAACAACAGGGTTGTGGTGATGGGAGACTTCAACTTCCCCAATATTGACTGGGACTCACTTAGTGCCAGGGGCTTAGACGGGGCAGAGTTTGTAAGGAGCATCCAGGAGGGCTTCTTAAAACAATATGTAAACAGTCCAACTAGGGAAGAGGCGGTACTGGACCTGGTATTGGGGAATGAGCCCGGCCAGGTGGTAGATGTTTCAGTAGGGGAGCATTTCGGTAACAGTGACCACAATTCAGTAAGTTTTAAAGTACTAGTGGACAAGGATAAGAGTGGTCCGAGGATGAATGTGCTAAATTGGGGGAAGGCTAATTATAACAATATTAGGCGGGAACTGAAGAGCATAGATTGGGGGCGGATGTTTGAGGGCAAATCAACATCTGACATGTGGGAGGCTTTCAAGTGTCAGTTGATAGGAATACAGGACAGGCATGTTCCTGTGAGGAAGAAAGACAAATACGGCAATTTTCGGGAACCTTGGATGACGAATGATATTGTAGGCCTCGTCAAAAAGAAAAAGGAGGCATTTGTCAGGGCTAAAAGGCTGGGAACAGACGAAGCCTGTGTGGCATATAAGGAAAGTAGGAAGGAACTTAAGCAGGGAGTCAGGAGGGCTAGAAGGGGTCATGAAAAGTCATTGGCAAATAGGGTTAAGGAAAATCCCAAGGCTTTTTACACTTACATAAAAAGCAAGAGGGTAGCCAGGGAAAGGGTTGGCCCACTGAAGGATAGGCAAGGGAATCTATGTGTGGAGCCAGAGGAAATGGGCGAGGTACTAAATGAATACTTTGCATCAGTATTCACCAAAGAGAAGGAATTGGTAGATGTTGAGTCTGGAGAAGGGGGTGTAGATAGCCTGGGTCACATTGTGATCCAAAAAGACGAGGTGTTGGGTGTCTTAAAAAATATTAAGGTAGATAAGTCCCCAGGGCCGGATGGGATCTACCCCAGAATACTGAAGGAGGCTGGAGAGGAAATTGCTGAGGCCTTGACAGAAATCTTTGGATCCTCGCTGTCTTCAGGGGATGTCCCGGAGGACTGGAGAATAGCCAATGTTGTTCCTCTGTTTAAGAAGGGTGGCAGGGATAATCCCGGGAACTACAGGCCGGTGAGCCTTACTTCAGTGGTAGGGAAATTACTGGAGAGAATTCTTCGAGACAGGATCTACTCCCATTTGGAAGCAAATGGACGTATTAGTGAGAGGCAGCACGGTTTTGTGAAGGGGAGGTCGTGTCTCACTAACTTGATAGAGTTTTTCGAGGAGGTCACTAAGATGATTGATGCAGGTAGGGCAGTAGATGTTGTCTATATGGACTTCAGTAAGGCCTTTGACAAGGTCCCTCATGGTAGACTAGTACAAAAGGTGGAGTCACACGGGATCAGGGGTGAACTGGCAAGGTGGATACAGAACTGGCTAGGCCATAGAAGGCAGAGGGTAGCAATGGAGGGATGCTTTTCTAATTGGAGGGCTGTGACCAGTGGTGTTCCACAGGGATCAGTGCTGGGACCTTTGCTCTTTGTAGTATATATAAATGATTTGGAGGAAAATGTAACTGGTCTGATTAGTAAGTTTGCAGACGACACAAAGGTTGGTGGAATTGCGGATAGCGATGAGGACTGTCTGAGGATACAGCAGGATTTAGATTGTCTGGAGACTTGGGCGGAGAGATGGCAGATGGAGTTTAACCTGGACAAATGTGAGGTAATGCATTTTGGAAGGGCTAATGCAGGTAGGGAATATACGGTGAATGGTAGAACCCTCAAGAGTATTGAAAGTCAAAGAGATCTAGGAGTACAGGTCCACAGATCACTGAAAGGGGCTACACAGGTGGAGAAGGTAGTCAAGAAGGCATACGGCATGCTTGCCTTCATTGGCCGGGGCATTGAGTATAAGAATTGGCAAGTCATGTTGCAGCTGTATAGAACCTTAGTTAGGCCACACTTGGAGTATAGTGTTCAATTCTGGTCGCCACACTACCAGAAGGATGTGGAGGCTTTAGAGAGGGTGCAGAAGAGATTTACCAGAATGTTGCCTGGTATGGAGGGCATAAGCTATGAGGAGCGATTGAATAAACTCGGTTTGTTCTCACTGGAACGAAGGAGGTTGAGGGGCGACCTGATAGAGGTATACAAAATTATGAGGGGCATAGACAGAGTGGATAGTCAGAGGCTTTTCCCCAGGGTAGAGGGGTCAATTACTAGGGGGCATAGGTTTAAGGTGAGAGGGGCAAAGTTTAGAGTAGATGTACGAGGCAAGTTTTTTACGCAGAGGGTAGTGGGTGCCTGGAACTCACTACCGGAGGAGGTAGTGGAGGCAGGGACGATAGGGACATTTAAGGGGCATCTTGACAAATATATGAATAGGATGGGAATAGAAGGATACGGACCCAGGAAGTGTAGAAGATTGTAGTTTAGTCGGGCAGTATGGTCGGCGCGGGCTTGGAGGGCCGAAGGGCCTGTTCCTGTGCTGTACATTTCTTTGTTTGTTTGTTCCCTCAGTACTGACTCTGACAGTGCAGCACTCCCTCAGTACTGACCCTCTGACAGTGCAGCACTCCCTCAGTACTGACCCTCTGACAGTGCGGCACTCCCTCAGTAATGACTCTGACAGTGCAGCACTCCCTCAGTACTGACCCTCTGACAGTGCGGCACTCCCTCAGTACTGACCCACCGACAGTGCAGCACTCCCTCAGTACTGACCCTCTGACAGTGCTGCACTCCCTCAGTACTGACCCTCTGACAGTGCGGCACTCCCTCAGTACTGACCCTCTGACAGTGCAGCACTCCCTCAGTACTGACCCTCTGACAGTGCGGCACTCCCTCAGAACTGACCCTCTGACAGTGCGGCACTCCCTCAGTACTGACCCTCTGACAGTGCGGCGCTCCCTCAGTACTGACCCTCTGACAGTGCAGCATTCCCTCAGACTGACCCTCTGACAGTGCAGCACTCCCTCAATACTGACCCTCTGACAGTGCAGCACTCCCTCAGTACTGACCCTCTGACAGTGCGGCACTCCCTCAGTACTGACTCTCTGACAGTGCAGCACTCCCTCAATACTGACCCTCTGACAGTGCGCCACTCCCTCAGTACTAACCCTCTGAAAGAGTGGTACGCCCTCAGCACTGACCCTCTGACAGTGCAGCACTCCCTCAGTACTGACCCCCTGACAGTGCAGCGCTCCCTCAGTACTGACCCTCTGACAGTGCTGCACTCCCTCAGTACTGACCCTCTGACAGTGCAGCACTCCCTCAGTACTGACCCTCTGACAGTGCAGCACTCCCTCAGTACTGACCCTCTGACAGTGCGGCACTCCCTCAGTACTGACCCTCTGACAGTGCAGCACTCCCACAGTACTGACCCTCTGACAGTGCGGCACTCCCTCAGTACTGACCCTCTGACAGTGTGGCACTCCCTCAGTACTGACCCTCCGACAGTGCGGCACTCCCTCAGTACTGACCATCTGACAGTGCGCCACTCCCTCAGTACTGACCCTCTGACAGTGCGGCACTCCCTCAGTACTGACCATCTGACAGTGCGCCACTCCCTCAGTACTGACCCTCTGACAGTGCGGCACTCCCTCAGTACTGACCCTCTGACAGTGCAGCACTCCCTCAGTACTGACCCTCTGACAGTGCGGCACTCGCTCAGTCCTGACCCTCTGACAACGCAGCACTCCCTCAGTACTGACCCTCTGACAGTGCGGCACTCCCTCAGTACTGACCCTCTGACAGTGCAGCTCTCCCTCAGTACTGACCATCTGACAGTGCAGCACTCCCTTAGCACTGACCCTCTGACAGTGCACCAATCCCTCAGTACTGACCCTCTGACAGTGTGATACGCCCTCAGCACTGACCGTCTGACAGTGCAGCACTCCCTCAGTACTGACCCCCTGACAGTGCAGCGCTCCCTCAGTACTGACCCTCTGACAGTGCTGCACTCCCTCAGTACTGACCCTCTGACAGTGCAGCGCTCCCTCAGTACTGACCCTCTGACAGTGCAGCGCTCCATCAGCACTGACCCTCTGACAGTGCAGCACTCCCTCAGTACTGACCCCCTGACAGTGCAGCGCTCCCTCAGTACTGACCCTCTGACAGTGCTGCACTCCCTCAGTACTGACCCTCTGACAGTGCAGCACTCCCTCAGTACTGACCCTCTGACAGTGCGGCACTCCCTCAGTACTGACCATCTGACAGTGCACCACTCCCTCAGTACTGACCCTCTGACAGTGTGGTACGCCCTCAGCACTGACCCTCTGACAGTGCCGCGCTCCCTCAATGCTGACCCTCTGACAGTGTGGTACGCCCTCAGTACTGACCATCTGACAGTGCGGCACTCGCTCAGTCCTGACCCTCTGACAACGCAGCACTCCCTCAGTACTGACCATCTGACAGTGCAGCACTCCCTTAGCACTGACCCTCTGACAGTGTACCAATCCCTCAGTACTGACCCTCTGACAGTGTGATACGCCCTCAGCACTGACCGTCTGACAGTGCAGCACTCCCTCAGTACTGACCCCCTGACAGTGCAGCGCTCCATCAGCACTGACCCTCTGACAGTGCAGCACTCCCTCAGTACTGACCCCCTGACAGTGCAGCGCTCCCTCAGTACTGACCCTCTGACAGTGCTGCACTCCCTCAGTACTGACCCTCTGACAGTGCAGCACTCCCTCAGTACTGACCCTCTGACAGTGCAGCACTCCCTCAGTACTGACCCTCTGACAGTGCGGCACTCCCTCAGTACTGACCCTCTGACAGTGCGGCACTCCCTCAGTACTGACCATCTGACAGTGCGCCACTCCCTCAGTACTGACCCTCTGACAGTGTGGTACGCCCTCAGCACTGACCCTCTGACAGTGCCGCGCTCCCTCAATACTGACCCTCTGACAGTGCGGCACTCGCTCAGTAATGAACCTCTAACAGTGCGGCACTCCCTCAGTACTGACCCTCTGACAGTGCAGCACTCCCTCAGTGCTGACCCTCTGACAGTGCGGCACTCGCTCAGTACTGACCCTCTGACAACGCAGCACTCCCTCAGTACTGACCATCTGACAGTGCAGCACTCCCTTAGCACTGACCCTCTGACAGTGCACCAATCCCTCAGTACTGACCCTCTGACAGTGTGATACGCCCTCAGCACTGACCGTCTGACAGTGCAGCACTCCCTCAGTACTGACCCCCTGACAGTGCAGCGCTCCATCAGTACTGACCCTCTGACAGTGCTGCACTCCCTCAGTACTGACCCTCTGACAGTGCGGCATTCCCTCAGCACTGACCCTCTGACAGTACAGCACTCCCTCAGTCCTGACTCTCTGACATTGCGGCACTCCCTCAACACTGACCCTCTGACAGTGCAGCATTCCCTCAGTACTGACCCTCCGACAGTGCAGCACTCCCTCAGTACCGACCCTCTGACAGTTCAGCGCTCCCTCAGTACTGACCCTCTGACACTGCAGCACTCCCTCAGTACTGACCCTCTGACAGTGCAGGACTCCCTCAGTACTGACCCTCTGACAGTGCAGCACTCCCTCAGTACTGACTCTCGGACAGTGCGGCACTCCCTCAGTACTGACCCTCTGACAGTGCGGCACTCCCTCAGTACTGACTCTCTGACAGTGCAGCACTCCCTCAGTACTGACCCTCTGAGAGTGCAGCACTCCCTCAGTACTGACCCTCTGACAGTGCGGCACTCCCTCAGTACTGACCCTCTGACAGTGCAGCACTCCCTCAGTACTGACCCTCTGACAGTGCGGCACTCCCTCAGTACTGACTCTGACAGTGCAGCACTCCCTCAGTACTGACCCCCTGACAGTGCGGCACTCCCTCAGTACTGACTCTGACAGTGCAGCGCTCCCTCAGTACTGACACTCTGACAGTGCAGCGCTCCCTCAGTACTGACCCTCTGACAGTGCAGCACTCCCTCAGTACTGACCCTCTGACAGTGCGGCACTCCCTCAGTAATGACTCTGACAGTGCAGCACTCCCTCAGTACTGACCCCCTGACAGTGCGGCACTCCCTCAGTACTGACCCTCTGACAGTGCGGCACTCCCTCAGTACTGACCCTCTGACAGTGCGGCACTCCCTCAGTACTGACACTCTGACAGTGCAGCACTCCCTCAGTACTGACCCTCTGACAGTGCGGCACTCCCTCAGTACTGACCCACCGACAGTGCAGCACTCCCTCAGTACTGACCCTCTGACAGTGCGGCACTCCCTCAGTACTGACCCGCTGACAGTGCAGCACTCCCTCAATACAGACCCTCTGACAGTGCGCCACTCCCTCAGTACTGACCCTCTGAAAGAGTGGTACGCCCTCAGCACTGACCCTCTGACAGTGCAGCACTCCCTCAGTACTGACCCCCTGACAGTGCAGCGCTCCCTCAGTACTGACCCTCTGACAGTGCTGCACTCCCTCAGTACTGACCCTCTGAAATTGCGGCACTCACTTAGTACTGACCCTCTGACAGTGCAGCACTCCCTCAGTACTGACCCTCTGACATTGCGGCACTCCCTCAGAACTGACCCTCTGACAGTGCGGCACTCCCTCAGTACTGAACTTCTGACAGATCGGCACTCTCTCAGTACTGACCCTCTGACAGTGCGGCACTCCCTCAGTACTGACCCTCTGACAGTGCAGCATTCCCTCAGACTGACCCTCTGAGAGTGCAGCACTCCCTCAATACTGACCCTCTGACAGTGCAGCACTCCCTCAGTACTGACCCTCTGA
This sequence comes from Scyliorhinus torazame, assembly GCF_047496885.1. NCBI lineage: Eukaryota > Metazoa > Chordata > Chondrichthyes > Carcharhiniformes > Scyliorhinidae > Scyliorhinus > Scyliorhinus torazame. The sequence continues at coordinate 254,234,901 of NC_092717.1, read as the reverse complement.
CAGTGCGGCACTCCCTCAGTACTGACCCTCTGACAGTCCAGCACTCCCTCAATACTGACCCTCTGACAGTGCGCCACTCCCTCAGTACTGACCCTCTGAAAGAGTGGTACGCCCTCAGCACTGACCCTCTGACAGTGCAGTGCTCCCTCAGTACTGACCCTCTGACAGTGCAGCACTCCCTCAGTACTGACCCCCTGACAGTGCAGCACTCCCTCAGTACTGACCCTCTGACAGTGCTGCACTCCCTCAGTACTGACCCTCTGACAGTGCAGCACTCCCTCAGTACTGACCCTCTGACAGTGCAGCACTCCCTCAGTACTGACCCTCTGACAGTGCGGCACTCCCTCAGTACTGACCCTCTGACAGTGCCGCACTCCCTCAGTACTGACCATCTGACAGTGCGCCACTCCCTCAGTACTGACCCTCTGACAGTGTGGTACGCCCTCAGCACTGACCCTCTGACAGTGCCGCGCTCCCTCAGTACTGACCCTCTGACAGTGCGGCACTCGCTCAGTACTGACCCTCTGACAGTGCAGCACTCCCTCAGTACTGACCCTCTGACAGTGCGGCACTCCCTCAGTACTGACCCTCTGACAGTGCAGCACTCCCTTAGTACTGACCCTCTGACAGTGCAGCACTCCCTTAGCACTGACCCTCTGACAGTGCACCAATCCCTCAGTACTGACCCTCTGACAGTGTGATACGCCCTCAGTACTGACCATCTGACAGTGCGGCACTCCCTCAGTACTGACCCTCTGACAGTGCGGCACTCCCTCAGTACTGACCCTCTGACAGTGCAGCACTCCCTCTGTACTGACCCTCTGACAGTGTGATACGCCCTCAGCACTGACCGTCTGACAGTGCAGCACTCCCTCAGTACTGACCCCCTGACAGTGCAGCGCTCCATCAGTACTGACCCTCTGACAGTACAGCACTCCCTCAGTCCTGACCCTCTGACATTGCGGCACTCCCTCAACACTGACCCTCTGACAGTGCAGCATTCCCTCAGTACTGACCCTCTGACAGTGCAGCACTCCCTCAGTACCGACCCTCTGACAGTTCAGCGCTCCCTCAGTACTGACCCTCTGACACTGCAGCACTCCCTCAGTACTGACCCTCTGACAGTGCAGGACTCCCTCAGTACTGACACTCTGACAGTGCGGTACTCCCTCAGTACTGACCCTCTGACAGTGCGGTACTCCCTCAGTACTGACCCTCTGACAGTTCAGCGCTCCCTCAGTACTGACCCTCTGACAACGCAGCACTCCCTCAGTACTGACCATCTGACAGTGCAGCACTCCCTTAGCACTGACCCTCTGACAGTGCACCAATCCCTCAGTACTGACCCTCTGACAGTGCAGCGCTCCATCAGTACTGACCCTCTGACAGTGCTGCACTCCCTCAGTACTGACCCTCTGACAGTGCGGCATTCCCTCATCACTGACCCTCTGACAGTACAGCACTCCCTCAGTCCTGACCCTCTGACATTGCGGCACTCCCTCAACACTGACCCTCTGACAGTGCAGCATTCCCTCAGTACTGACCCTCTGACAGTGCAGCACTCCCTCAGTACCGACCCTCTGACAGTTCAGCGCTCCCTCAGTACTGACCCTCTGACACTGCAGCACTCCCTCAGTACTGACCCTCTGACAGTGCAGGACTCCCTCAGTACTGACCCTCTGACAGTGCAGCACTCCCTCAGTACTGACTCTCTGACAGTGCGGCACTCCCTCAGTACTGACCCTCTGACAGTGCGGCACTCCCTCAGTACTGACTCTCTGACAGTGCAGCACTCCCTCAGTACTGACCCTCTGAGAGTGCAGCACTCCCTCAGTACTGACCCTCTGACAGTGCGGCACTCCCTCAGTACTGACCCTCTGACAGTGCAGCACTCCCTCAGTACTGACCCTCTGACAGTGCGGCACTCCCTCAGTACTGACTCTGACAGTGTAGCACTCCCTCAGTACTGACCCCCTGACAGTGCGGCACTCCCTCAGTACTGACTCTGACAGTGCAGCGCTCCCTCAGTACTGACACTCTGACAGTGCAGTACTCCCTCAGTACTGACCCTCTGACATTGCAGCACTCCCTCAGTACTGACCCTCTGACAGTGCGGCACTCCCTCAGTAATGACTCTGACAGTGCAGCACTCCCTCAGTACTGACCCACCGACAGTGCAGCACTCCCTCAGTACTGACCCTCTGACAGTGCGGCACTCCCTCAGTACTGACCCTCTGACAGTGCAGCACCCCCTCAATACTGACCTTCTGACAGTGCGCCACTCCCTCAGTACTGACCCTCTGAAAGAGTGGTACGCCCTCAGCACTGACCCTCTGACAGTGCAGCACTCCCTCAGTACTGACCCCCTGACAGTGCAGCGCTCCCTCAGTACTGACCCTCTGACAGTGCTGCACTCCCTCAGTACTGACCCTCTGACAGTGCGGCACTCCCTCAGTACTGACCCTCTGACAGTGCAGCACTCCCTCAGTACTGACCCTCTGACAGTGCGGCACTCCCTCAGTACTGACCCTCTGACAGTGCGGCACTCCCTCAGTACTGACCATCTGACAGTGCGCCACTCCCTCAGTACTGACCCTCTGACAGTGTGGTACGCCCTCAGCACTGACCCTCTGACAGTGCCGCGCTCCCTCAGTACTGACCCTCTGACAGTGCGGCTCCCTCAGTACTGACCCTCTAACAGTGCGGCACTCCCTCAGTACTGACCCTCTGACAGTGCAGCACTCCCTCAGTACTGACCCTCTGACAGTGCAGCACTCCCTCAGTACTGACCCTCTGACAGTGCGGCACTCGCTCAGTACTGACCCTCTGACAACGCAGCACTCCCTCAGTACTGACCATCTGACAGTGCAGCACTCCCTTAGCACTGACCCTCTGACAGTGCACCAATCCCTCAGTGCTGACCCTCTGACAGTGCAGCGCTCCCTCAGTACTGACCCTCTGACAGTGCAGCACTCCCTCAGTACTGACCCTCTGACAGTGTGATACGCCCTCAGCACTGACCGTCTGACAGTGCAGCACTCCCTCAGTACTGACCCCCTGACAGTGCAGCGCTCCATCAGTACTGACCCTCTGACAGTGCTGCACTCCCTCAGTACTGACCCTCTGACAGTGCGGCACTCCCTCAGTACTGACCCTCTGACAGTGCGGCACTCCCTCAGTACTGACCCTCTGACAGTGCGGCATTCCCTCAGCACTGACCCTCTGACAGTACAGCACTCCCTCAGTCCTGACCCTCTGACATTGCGGCACTCCCTCAACACTGACCCTCTGACAGTGCAGCATTCCCTCAGTACTGACCCTCTGACAGTGCAGCACTCCCTCAGTACCGACCCTCTGACAGTGCAGCGCTCCCTCAGTCCTGACCCTCTGACACTGCAGCACTCCCTCAGTACTGAGCCTCTGACAGTGCAGGACACCCTCAGTACTGACCTTCTGACAGTGCAGCACTCCCTCAGTACTGACTCTCTGACAGTGCGGCACTCCCTCAGTACTGACCCTCTGACAGTGCGGCACTCCCTCAGTACTGACTCTCTGACAGTGCAGCACTCCCTCAGTACTGACCCTCTGAGAGTGCAGCACTCCCTCAGTACTGACCCTCTGACAGTGCGGCACTCCCTCAGTACTGACCCTCTGACAGTGCAGCACTCCCTCAGTACTGACTCTAACAGTGCAGCACTCCCTCAGTACTGACCCCCTGACAGTGCGGCACTCCCTCAGTACTGACTCTGACAGTGCAGCGCTCCCTCAGTACTGACACTCTGACAGTGCAGCACTCCCTCAGTACTGACCCTCTGACAGTGCAGCACTCCCTCAGTACTGACCCTCTGACAGTGCGGCACTCCCTCAGTAATGACTCTGACAGTGCAGCACTCCCTCAGTACTGACCCTCTGACAGTGCGGCACTCCCTCAGTACTGACCCACCGACAGTGCAGCACTCCCTCAGTACCTACCCTCTGACAGTGCGGCACTCCCTCAGTACTGACCCTCTGACAGTGCGGCACTCCCTCAGTACTGACCCTCTGACAGTGTGGCACTCCCTCAGTACTGACCCTCTGACAGTGCAGCACTCCCTCAGTACTGACCCTCTGACAGTTCAGCGCTCCCTCAGTACTGACCCTCTGACACTGCAGCACTCCCTCAGTACTGACCCTCTGACAGTGCAGGACTCCCTCAGTACTGACCCTCTGACAGTGCAGCACTCCCTCAGTACTGACTCTCGGACAGTGCGGCACTCCCTCAGTACTGACCCTCTGACAGTGCGGCACTCCCTCAGTACTGACTCTCTGACAGTGCAGCACTCCCTCAGTACTGACCCTCTGAGAGTGCAGCACTCCCTCAGTACTGACCCTCTGACAGTGCGGCACTCCCTCAGTACTGACCCTCTGACAGTGCAGCACTCCCTCAGTACTGACCCTCTGACAGTGCGGCACTCCCTCAGTACTGACTCTGACAGTGCAGCACTCCCTCAGTACTGACCCCCTGACAGTGCGGCACTCCCTCAGTACTGACTCTGACAATGCAGCGCTCCCTCAGTACTGACACTCTGACAGTGCAGCGCTCCCTCAGTACTGACCCTCTGACAGTGCAGCACTCCCTCAGTACTGACCCTCTGACAGTGCGGCACTCCCTCAGTAATGACTCTGACAGTGCAGCACTCCCTCAGTACTGACCCCCTGACAGTGCGGCACTCCCTCAGTACTGACCCTCTGACAGTGCGGCACTCGCTCAGTAATGAACCTCAAACAGTGCGGCACTCCCTCAGTACTGACCCTCTGACAGTGCAGCACTCCCTCAGTGCTGACCCTCTGACAGTGCGGCACTCGCTCAGTACTGACCCTCTGACAACGCAGCACTCCCTCAGTACTGACCATCTGACAGTGCAGCACTCCCTTAGCACTGACCCTCTGACAGTGCACCAATCCCTCAGTGCTGACCCTCTGACAGTGCAGCGCTCCCTCAGTACTGACCCTCTGACAGTGCAGCACTCCCTCAGTACTGACCCTCTGACAGTGTGATACGCCCTCAGCACTGACCGTCTGACAGTGCAGCACTCCCTCAGTACTGACCCCCTGACAGTGCAGCGCTCCATCAGTACTGACCCTCTGACAGTGCTGCACTCCCTCAGTACTGACCCTCTGACAGTGCGGCACTCCCTCAGTACTGACCCTCTGACAGTGCGGCACTCCCTCAGTACTGACCCTCTGACAGTGCGGCATTCCCTCAGCACTGACCCTCTGACAGTACAGCACTCCCTCAGTCCTGACCCTCTGACAGTGCAGCACTCCCTCAACACTGACCCTCTGACAGTGCAGCATTCCCTCAGTACTGACCCTCTGACAGTGCAGCACTCCCTCAGTACCGACCCTCTGACAGTGCAGCGCTCCCTCAGTCCTGACCCTCTGACACTGCAGCACTCCCTCAGTACTGAGCCTCTGACAGTGCAGGACTCCCTCAGTACTGACCTTCTGACAGTGCAGCACTCCCTCAGTACTGACTCTCTGACAGTGCGGCACTCCCTCAGTACTGACCCTCTGACAGTGCGGCACTCCCTCAGTACTGACTCTCTGACAGTGCAGCACTCCCTCAGTACTGACCCTCTGAGAGTGCAGCACTCCCTCAGTACTGACCCTCTGACAGTGCGGCACTCCCTCAGTACTGACCCTCTGACAGTGCAGCACTCCCTCAGTACTGACTCTAACAGTGCAGCACTCCCTCAGTACTGACCCCCTGACAGTGCGGCACTCCCTCAGTACTGACTCTGACAGTGCAGCGCTCCCTCAGTACTGACACTCTGACAGTGCAGCACTCCCTCAGTACTGACCCTCTGACAGTGCAGCACTCCCTCAGTACTGACCCTCTGACAGTGCGGCACTCCCTCAGTAATGACTCTGACAGTGCAGCACTCCCTCAGTACTGACCCTCTGACAGTGCGGCACTCCCTCAGTACTGACCCACCGACAGTGCAGCACTCCCTCAGTACCTACCCTCTGACAGTGCGGCACTCCCTCAGTACTGACCCTCTGACAGTGCGGCACTCCCTCAGTACTGACCCTCTGACAGTGTGGCACTCCCTCAGTACTGACCCTCTGACAGTGCAGCACTCCCTCAGTACTGACCCTCTGACAGTGCAGCACTCCCTCAGTACTGACGCTCTGACAGTGCAGCACTCCCTCAGTACTGACCCTCTGACAGTGCGGCACTCCCTCAGTACTGACCCTCTGACAGTGCAGCACTCCCTCAGTACTGACCCTCTGACAGTGCAGCTCTCCCTCAGTACTGACCCTCTGAGAGTGCAGCACTCTCTTAGTACTGACCCTCTGACAGTGCAGCACACCCTCAGTACTGACCCTCTGACAGTGCGGCACTCCCTCAGTACTGACCCTCTGACAGTGCGGCACTCCCTCAGTACTGACCCTCTGACAGTGCGCCACTCCGTCAGTACTGACCCTCTGACCGTGCGGCACTCCCTCAGTACTGACCCTCTGACAGTGCAGTACTCCCTCAGTACTGACCCTCTGACAGTGCAGCACTCCCTCAGTACTGACCCTCTGACAGTGCAGCTCTCCCTCAGTACTGACCCTCTGACAGTGCAGCACTCCCTTAGTACTGACCCTCTGACAGTGCGGCACTTCCTCAGTACTGACCCTCTGACAGTGCGGCACTCCCTCAGTACTGACCCTCTGACCGTGCAGCACTCCCTTAGTACTGACCCTCTGACAGTGCAGCTCTCCCTCAGTACTGACCCTCTGACCGTGCGGCACTCCCTCAGTACTGACCCTCTGACAGTGCGGCACTCCCTCAGTACTGACCCTCTGACAGTGCGGCACTCCCTCAGTACTGACCCTCTGACCGTGTGGCACTCCCTCAGTACTGACCCTCTGACAGTGCGGCACTCCCTCAGTACTGACCCTCTGACCGTGCGGCACTCCCTCAGTACTGACCCTCTGACAGTGCAGCACTCCCTCAGTACTGACCCTCTGACAGTGCAGCACTCCCTCAGTACTGACCCTCTGACAGTGCAGTACTCCCTCAGTACTGACCCTCTGACAGAGCGGCACTCCCTCAGTACTGACCCTCTGACAGTGCAGCACTCCCTCAGTACTGACCCTCTGACAGTGCAGCACTCCCTCAGTACTGACCCTCTGACAGTGCAGTACTCCCTCAGCATTGACCCTCTGACAGTGCGGCACTCCTCAGTACTGACCCACTGACAGTGCGGCACTCCCTCAGTACTGACCCTCTGACAGTGCGGCACTCCCACAGTACTGACCCTCTGACAGTGCAGCACTCCCTCAGTACTGACTCTCTGACAGTGCAGCGCTCCCTCAGTACTGACACTCTGACAGTGCAGCACTCCCTCAGTACTGACCCTCTGACAGTGCGGCACTTCCTCAGTACTGACCCTCTGACAGTGCAGCACTCCCTCAGTACTGACCCACTGACAGTGCGGCACTCCCTCAGTACTGACCCTCTGACAGTGCAGCACTCCCTCAGTACTGACCCTCTGACAGTGCGGCACTCCCTCAGCACTGACCCTCTGACAGTGCGGCACTCCCTCAGTACTGACCCTCTGACAGTGCAGCACTCCCTCAGTACTGACCCTCTGACAGTGCAGCACTCCCTCAGTACTGAACCTCTGAAAGTGCGGCGCTCCCTCAGTACTGACCCTCTGACAGTGCAGCACTCCCTCAGTACTGACCCTCTGACAGTGCGGCACTCCCTCAGTACTGACCCTCTGACAGTGCAGCACTCCCTCAGTACTGACCCTCTGACAGTGCAGCACTCCCTCAGTACTGACCCTCTGAAAGTGCGGCGCTCCCTCAGTACTGACCCTCTGACAGTGCAGCACTCCCTCAGTACTGACCCTCTGACAGTGCGGCACTCCCTCAGTACTGACCCTCTGACAGTGCGGCACTCCCTCAGTACTGACCCCCTGACAGTGCAGCGCTCCCTCAGTACTGACCCTCTGACAGTGCTGCACTCCCTCAGTACTGACCCTCTGACAGTGCAGCACTCCCTCAGTACTGACCCTCTGACAGTGCAGCACTCCCTCAGTACTGACCCTCTGACAGTGCGGCACTCGCTCAGTCCTGACCCTCTGACAACGCAGCACTCCCTCAGTACTGACCATCTGACAGTGCAGCACTCCCTTAGCACTGAACCTCTGACAGTGCACCAATCGCTCAGTACTGACCCTCTGACAGTGTGATACGCCCTCAGCACTGACCGTCTGACAGTGCAGCACTCCCTCAGTACTGACCCCCTGACAGTGCAGCGCTCCATCAGCACTGACCCTCTGACAGTGCAGCACTCCCTCAGTACTGACCCCCTGACAGTGCAGCGCTCCCTCAGTACTGACCCTCTGACAGTGCTGCACTCCCTCAGTACTGACCCTCTGACAGTGCAGCACTCCCTCATTACTGACCCTCTGACAGTGCAGCACTCCCTCAGTACTGACCCTCTGACAGTGCGGCACTCCCTCAGTACTGACCCTCTGACAGTGCGGCACTCCCTCAGTGCTGACCATCTGACAGTGCGCCACTCCCTCAGTACTGACCCTCTGACAGTGTGGTACGCCCTCAGCACTGACCCTCTGACAGTGCCGCGCTCCCTCAATACTGACCCTCTGACAGTGCGGCACTCGCTCAGTAATGACCCTCTCACAGTGCGGCACTCCCTCAGTACTGACCCTCTGACAGTGCAGCACTCCCTCAGTGCTGACCCTCTGACAGTGCGGCACTCGCTCAGTACTGACCCTCTGACAACGCAGCACTCCCTCAGTACTGACCATCTGACAGTGCAGCACTCCCTTAGCACTGACCCTCTGACAGTGCACCAATCCCTCAGTACTGACCCTCTGACAGTGTGATACGCCCTCAGCACTGACCGTCTGACAGTGCAGCACTCCCTCAGTACTGACCCCCTGACAGTGCAGCGCTCCATCAGTACTGACCCTCTGACAGTGCTGCACTCCCTCAGTACTGACCCTCTGACAGTGCGGCATTCCCTCAGCACTGACCCTCTGACAGTACAGCACTCCCTCAGTCCTGACCCTCTGACATTGCGGCACTCCCTTAACACTGACCCTCTGACAGTGCAGCATTCCCTCAGTACTGACCCTCCGACAGTGCAGCACTCCCTCAGTACCGACCCTCTGACAGTTCAGCGCTCCCTCAGTACTGACCCTCTGACACTGCAGCACTCCCTCAGTACTGACCCTCTGACAGTGCAGGACTCCCTCAGTACTGACCCTCTGACAGTGCAGCACTCCCTCAGTACTGACTCTCGGACAGTGCGGCACTCCCTCGGTACTGACCCTCTGACAGTGCGGCACTCCCTCAGTACTGACTCTCTGACAGTGCAGCACTCCCTCAGTACTGACCCTCTGAGAGTGCGGCACTCCCTCAATACTGACCCTCTGACAGTGCGGCACTCCCTCAGTACTGACCCTCTGACAGTGCAGCACTCCCTCAGTACTGACCCTCTGACAGTGCGGCACTCCCTCAGTACTGACTCTGACAGTGCAGCACTCCCTCAGTACTGACCCCCTGACAGTGCGGCACTCCCTCAGTACTGACTCTGACAGTGCAGCGCTCCCTCAGTACTGACACTCTGACAGTGCAGCGCTCCCTCAGTACTGACCCTCTGACAGTGCAGCACTCCCTCAGTACTGACCCCCTGACAGTGCGGCACTCCCTCAGTACTGACCCTCTGACAGTGCGGCACTCCCTCAGTACTGACCCTCTGACAGTGCGGCACTCCCTCAGTACTGACACTCTGACAGTGCAGCACTCCCTCAGTACTGACCCTCTGACAGTGCGGCACTCCCTCAGTACTGACCCACCGACAGTGCAGCACTCCCTCAGTACTGACCCTCTGACAGTGCGGCACTCCCTCAGTACTGACCCTCTGACAGTGCAGCACTCCCTCAATACTGACCCTCTGACAGTGCGCCACTCCCTCAGTACTGACCCTCTGAAAGAGTGGTACGCCCTCAGCACTGACCCTCTGACAGTGCAGCACTCCCTCAGTACTGACCCCCTGACAGTGCTGCGCTCCCTCAGTACTGACCCTCTGACAGTGCTGCACTCCCTCAGTACTGACCCTCTGACATTGCGGCACTCCCTCAGAACTGACCCTCTGACAGTGCGGCACTCCCTCAGTACTGACCTTCTGACAGATCGGCACTCTCTCAGTACTGACCCTCTGACAGTGCGGCACTCCCTCAGTACTGACCCTCTGACAGTGCGGCGCTCCCTCAGTACTGACCCTCTGACAGTGCAGCATTCCCTCAGACTGACCCTCTGTGAGTGCAGCACTCCCTCAATACTGACCCTCTGACAGTGCAGCACTCCCTCAGTCTTGACCCTCTGACAGTGCGGCACTCCCTCAGTACTGACCCTCTGATAGTGCAGCACTCCCTCAATACTGACCCTCTGACAGTGCGCCACTCCCTCAGTACTGACCCTCTGAAAGAGTGGTACGCCCTCAGCACTGACCCTCTGACAGTGCAGCGCTCCCTCAGTACTGATCCTCTGACAGTGCAGCACTCCCTCAGTACTGACCCCCTGACAGTGCAGCACTCCCTCAGTACTGACCCTCTGACAGTGCTGCACTCCCTCAGTACTGACCCTCTGACAGTGAAGCACTCCCTCAGTACTGACCCTCTGACAGTGCAGCACTCCCTCAGTACTGACCCTCTGACAGTGCGGCACTCCCTCAGTACTGACCCTCTGACAGTGCGGCACTCCCTCAGTACTGACCATCTGACAGTGCGCCACTCCCTCAATACTGACCCTCTGACAGTGTGGTACGCCCTCAGCACTGACCCTCTGACAGTGCCGCGCTCCCTCAGTACTGACCCTCTGACAGTGCGGCACTCCCTCAGTACTGACCCTCTGACAGTGCGGCACTCCCTCAGTACTGACCCTCTGACAGGGCAGCACTCCCTCAGTACTGACCATCTGACAGTGCAGCACTCCCTTAGCACTGACCCTCTGACAGTGCACCAATCCCTCAGTACTGACCCTCTGACAGTGTGATACGCCCTCAGCACTGACCGTCTGACAGTGCAGCACTCCCTCAGTACTGACCCCCTGACAGTGCAGCGCTCCATCAGTACTGACCCTCTGACAGTGCTGCACTCCCTCAGTACTGACCCTCTGACAGTGCGGCATTCCCTCAGCACTGACCCTCTGACAGTACAGCACTCCCTCAGTCCTGACCCTCTGACATTGCGGCACTCCCTCAACACTGACCCTCTGACAGTGCAGCATTCCCTCAGTACTGACCCTCTGACAGTGCGGCACTCCCTCAGTACTGACCCTCTGACAGTGCAGCATTCCCTCAGTACTGACCCTCTGACAGTGCAGCACTCCCTCAGTACCGACCCTCTGACAGTTCAGCGCTCCCTCAGTCCTGACCCTCTGACACTGCAGCACTCCCTCAGTACTGACCCTCTGACAGTGCAGGACTCCCTCAGTACTGACCCTCTGACAGTGCAGCACTCCCTCAGTACTGACCCTCTGACAGTTCAGCGCTCCCTCAGTACTGACCCTCTGACAACGCAGCACTCCCTCAGTACTGACCATCTGACAGTGCAGCACTCCCTTAGCACTGACCCTCTGACTGTGCACCAATCCCTCAGTACTGACCCTCTGACAGTGTGATACGCCCTCAGCACTGACCGTCTGACAGTGCAGCACTCCCTCAGTACTGACCCCCTGACAGTGCAGCGCTCCATCAGTACTGACCCTCTGACAGTGCTGCACTCCCTCAGTACTGACCCTCTGACAGTGAGGCATTCCCTCATCACTGACCCTCTGACAGTACAGCACTCCCTCAGTCCTGACCCTCTGACATTGCGGCACTCCCTCAACACTGACCCTCTGACAGTGCAGCATTCCCTCAGTACTGACCCTCTGACAGTGCAGCACTCCCTCAGTACCGACCCTCTGACAGTGCAGGACTCCCTCAGTACTGACCCTCTGACAGTGCAGCACTCCCTCAGTACTGACTCTCTGACAGTGCGGCACTCCCTCAGTACTGACCCTCTGACAGTGCGGCACTCCCTCAGTACTGACTCTCTGACAGTGCACCACTCCCTCAGTACTGACCCTCTGAGAGTGCAGCACTCCCTCAGTACTGACCCTCTGACAGTGCTGCACTCCCTCAGTACTGACCGTCTGACAGTGCAGCACTCCCTCAGTACTGACCCCCTGACAGTGCAGCGCACCATCAGTACTGACCCTCTGACAGTGCGGCACTCCCTCAGTACTGACCCTCTGACAGTGCGGCACTCCCTCAGTACTGACCATCTGACAGTGCGCCACTCCCTCAGTACTGACCCTCTGACAGTGTGGTACGCCCTCAGCACTGACCCTCTGACAGTGCCGCGCTCCCTCAGTACTGACCCTCTGACAGTGCGGCACTCCCTCAGTACTGACCATCTGACAGTGCGCCACTCCCTCAGTACTGACCCTCTGACAGTGTGGTACGCCCTCAGCACTGACCCTCTGACAGTGCCGCGCTCCCTCAGTACTGACCCTCTGACAGTGCGGCACTCCCTCAGTACTGACCCTCTGACAGTGCGGCGCTCCCTCAGTACTGACCCTCTGACAGTGCGGCACTCCCTCAGTACTGACCATCTGACAGTGCGCCACTCCCTCAGTACTGACCCTCTGACAGTGTGGTACGCCCTCAGCACTGACCCTCTGACAGTGCGGCGCTCCCTCAGTACTGACCCTCTAACAGTGCGGCACTCCCTCAGTACTGACCCTCTGACAGTGCGGCACTCCCTCAGTACTGACCCTCTGACAGTGCGGCGCTCCCTCAGTACTGACCCTCTAACAGTGCGTCACTCCCTCAGTACTGACCCTCTGACAGTGCGGCACTCCCTCAGTACTGACCCTCTGACAGTGCGGCACTCCCTCAGTACTGACCCTCTGACAGTGCGGCACTCCCTCAGTACTGACCCTCTGACAGTGCACCAATCCCTCAGTACTGACCCTCTGACAGTGCGGCACTCCCTCAGTACTGACCCTCTGACAGTGCGGCACTCCCTCAGTACTGACTCTCCGACAGTGCGGCACTCCCTCAGTACTGACCCTCTGACAGTGCACCAATCCCTCAGCACTGACCGTCTGACAGTGCAGCACTCCCTCAGTACTGACCCCCTGACAGTGCAGCGCTCCATCAGTACTGACCCTCTGACAGTGCTGCACTCCCTCAGTACTGACCCTCTGACAGTGCGGCATTCCCTCAGTACTGACCCTCTGACAGTACAGCACTCCCTCAGTCCTGACCCTCTGACATTGCGGCACTCCCTCAACACTGACCCTCTGACAGTGCAGCATTCCCTCAGTACTGACCCTCTGACAGTGCAGCACTCCCTCAGTACCGACCCTCTGACAGTTCAGCGCTCCCTCAGTACTGACCCTCTGACACTGCAGCACTCCCTCATTACTGACCCTCTGACAGTGCAGGACTCCCTCCGTACTGACCCTCTGACAGTGCAGCACTCCCTCAGTACTGACCCTCTGACAGTTCAGCGCTCCCTCAGTACTGACCCTCTGACAACGCAGCACTCCCTCAGTACCGACCCTCTGACAGTGCAGCGCACCATCAGTACTGACCCTCTGACAGTGCTGCACTCCCTCAGTACTGGCCCTCTGACAGTGCGGCATTCCCTCATCACTGACCCTCTGACAGTACAGCACTCCCTCAGTCCTGACCCTCTGACATTGCGGCACTCCCTCAACACTGACCCTCTGGCAGTGCAGCATTCCCTCAGTACTGACCCTCTGACAGTGCAGCACTCCCTCAGTACCGACCCTCTGACAGTTCAGCGCTCCCTCAGTACTGACCCTCTGACACTGCAGCACTCCCTCAGTACTGACCCTCTGACAGTGCAGGACTCCCTCAGTACTGACCCTCTGACAGTGCAGCACTCCCTCAGTACTGACCCTCTGACAGTTCAGCGCTCCCTCAGTACTGACTCTCTGACAACGCAGCACTCCCTCAGTACTGACCCTCTGACACTGCAGCACTCCCTCATTACTGACCCTCTGACAGTGCAGGACTCCCTCAGTACTGACCCTCTGACAGTGCAGCACTCCCTCAGTACTGACCCTCTGACAGTTCAGCGCTCCCTCAGTACTGACCCTCTGACAGTGCAGCACTCCCTCAGTACTGACCATCTGACAGTGCAGCACTCCCTTAGCACTGACCCTCTGACAGTGCACCAATCCCTCAGTACTGACCCTCTGACAGTGTGATACGCCCTCAGCACTGACCCTCTGACAGTGCAGCGCTCCATCAGTACTGACCCTCTGACAGTGCTGCACTCCCTCAGTACTGACCCTCTGACAGTGCGGCATTCCCTCATCACTGACCCTCTGACAGTACAGCACTCCCTCAGTCCTGACCCTCTGACATTGCGGCACTCCCTCAACACTGACCCTCTGACAGTGCAGCATTCCCTCAGTACTGACCCTCTGACAGTGCAGCACTCCCTCAGTACCGACCCTCTGACAGTTCAGCGCTCCCTCAGTACTGACCCTCTGACACTGCAGCACTCCCTCAATACTGACCCTCTGACAGTGCAGGACTCCCTCAGTACTGACCCTCTGACAGTGCAGCACTCCCTCAGTACTGACTCTCTGACAGTGCGGCACTCCCTCAGTACTGACCCTCTGACAGTGCGGCACTCCCTCAGTACTGACTCTCTGACAGTGCAGCACTCCTTCAGTACTGACCCTCTGAGAGTGCAGCACTCCCTCAGTACTGACCCTCTGACAGTGCAGCACTCCCTCAGTACTGACCCTCTGACAGTGCGGCACTCCCTCAGTACTGACTCTGACAGTGTAGCACTCCCTCAGTACTGACCCCCTGACAGTGCGGCACTCCCTCAGTACTGACTCTGACAGTGCAGCGCTCCCTCAGTACTGACACTCTGACAGTGCAGCACTCCCTCAGTACTGACCCTCTGACATTGCAGCACTCCCTCAGTACTGACCCTCTGACAGTGCGGCACTCCCTCAGCAATGACTCTGACAGTGCAGCACTCCCTCAGTACTGACCCACCGACAGTGCAGCACTCCCTCAGTACTGACCCTCTGACAGTGCGGCACTCCCTCAGTACTGACCCTCTGACAGTGCAGCACTCCCTCAATACTGACCTTCTGACAGTGCGCCACTCCCTCAGTACTGACCCTCTGAAAGAGTGGTACGCCCTCAGCACTGACCCTCTGACAGTGCAGCACTCCCTCAGTACTGACCCCCTGACAGTGCAGCGCTCCCTCAGTACTGACCCTCTGACAGTGCTGCACTCCCTCAGTACTGACCCTCTGACAGTGCGGCACTCCCTCAGTACTGACCCTCTGACAGTGCAGCACTCCCTCAGTACTGACCCTCTGACAGTGCGGCACTCCCTCAGTACTGACCATCTGACAGTGCGCCACTCCCTCAGTACTGACCCTCTGACAGTGTGGTACGCCCTCAGCACTGACCCTCTGACCGTGCAGCACTCCCTCAGTCCTGACCCTCTGACATTGCGGCATTCCCTCAGCACTGACCCTCTGACAGTACAGCACTCCCTCAGTCCTGACCCTCTGACATTGCGGCACTCCCTCAACACTGACCCTCTGACAGTGCAGCATTCCCTCAGTACTGACCCTCTGACAGTGCAGCACTCCCTCAGTACCGACCCTCTGACAGTTCAGCGCTCCCTCAGTCCTGACCCTCTGACACTGCAGCACTCCCTCAGTACTGAGCCTCTGACAGTGCAGGACTCCCTCAGTACTGACCTTCTGACAGTGCAGCACTCCCTCAGTACTGACTCTCTGACAGTGCGGCACTCCCTCAGTACTGACCCTCTGACAGTGCGGCACTCCCTCAGTACTGACTCTCTGACAGTGCAGCACTCCCTCAGTACTGACCCTCTGAGAGTGCAGCACTCCCTCAGTACTGACCCCCTGACAGTGCGGCACTCCCTCAGTACTGACTCTGACAGTGCAGCGCTCCCTCAGTACTGACACTCTGACAGTGCAGCACTCCCTCAGTACTGACCCTCTGACAGTGCAGCACTCCCTCAGTACTGACCCTCTGACAGTGCGGCACTCCCTCAGTAATGACTCTGACAGTGCAGCACTCCCTCAGTACTGACCCTCTGACAGTGCGGCACTCCCTCAGTACTGACCCACCGACAGTGCAGCACTCCCTCAGTACCTACCCTCTGACAGTGCGGCACTCCCTCAGTACTGACCCTCTGACAGTGCGGCACTCCCTCAGTACTGACCCTCTGACAGTGTGGCACTCCCTCAGTACTGACCCTCTGACAGTGCAGCACTCCCTCAGTACTGACCCTCTGACAGTGCAGCACTCCCTCAGTACTGACCCTCTGACAGTGCAGCACTCCCTCAGTACTGACCCTCTGACAGTGCAGCACTCCCTCAGTACTGACCCTCTGACAGTGCAGCTCTCCCTCAGTACTGACCCTCTGACAGTGCAGCACTCTCTTAGTACTGACCCTCTGACAGTGCAGCACTCCCTCAGTACTGACCCTCTGACAGTGTGGCACTCCCTCAGTACTGACCCTCTGACAGTGCGGCACTCCCTCAGTACTGACCCTCTGACAGTGCGCCACTCCGTCAGTACTGACCCTCTGACCGTGCGGCACTCCCTCAGTACTGACCCTCTGACAGTGCAGTACTCCCTCAGTACTGACCCTCTGACAGTGCAGCACTCCCTCAGTACTGACCCTCTGACAGTGCAGCTCTCCCTCAGTACTGACCCTCTGACAGTGCAGCACTCTCTTAGTACTGACCCTCTGACAGTGCAGCACTCCCTCAGTACTGACCCTCTGACAGTGCAGCACTCCCTTAGTACTGACCCTCTGACAGTGCAGCTCTCCCTCAGTACTGACCCTCTGACCGTGCGGCACTCCCTCAGTACTGACCCTCTGACAGTGCGGCACTCCCTCAGTACTGACCCTCTGACAGTGCGGCACTCCCTCAGTACTGACCCTCTGACCGTGCGGCACTCCCTCAGTACTGACCCTCTGACAGTGCGGCACTCCCTCAGTACTGACCCTCTGACCGTGCGGCACTCCCTCAGTACTGACCCTCTGACAGTGCAGTACTCCCTCAGTACTGACCCTCTGACAGAGCGGCACTCCCTCAGTACTGACCCTCTGACAGTGCAGCTCTCCCTCAGTACTGACCCTCTGACCGTGCGGCACTCCCTCAGTACTGACCCTCTGACAGTGCGGCACTCCCTCAGTACTGACCCTCTGACAGTGCGGCACTCCCTCAGTACTGACCCTCTGACCGTGCGGCACTCCCTCAGTACTGACCCTCTGACAGTGCAGCACTCCCTCAGTACTGACCCTCTGACAGTGCAGCACTCCCTCAGTACTGACCCTCTGACAGTGCAGTACTCCCTCAGTACTGACCCTCTGACAGAGCGGCACTCCCTCAGTACTGACCCTCTGACAGTGCAGCACTCCCTCAGTACTGACCCTCTGACAGTGCAGCACTCCCTCAGTACTGACCCTCTGACAGTGCAGTACTCCCTCAGTACTGACCCTCTGACAGTGCGGCACTCCTCAGTACTGACCCACTGACAGTGCGGCACTCCCTCAGTACTGACCCTCTGACAGTGCGGCACTCCCACAGTACTGACCCTCTGACAGTGCAGCACTCCCTCAGTACTGACTCTCTGACAGTGCAGCGCTCCCTCAGTACTGACCCTCTGACAGTGCAGCACTCCCTCAGTACTGACCCTCTGACAGTGCGGCACTTCCTCAGTACTGACCCTCTGACAGTGCGGCACTCCCTCAGTACTGACTCTCTGACAGTGCGGCACTCCCTCAGTACTGACCCTCTGACAGTGCAGCACTCCCTCAGTACTGACCCTCTGACAGTGCGGCACTCCCTCAGTACTGACCCTCTGACAGTGCAGAACTCCCTCAGTACTGACCCTCTGACAGTGCGGCACTCCCTCAGCACTGACCCTCTGACAGTGCGGCACTCCCTCAGTACTGACCCTCTGACAGTGCAGCACTCCCTCAGTACTGACCCTCTGACAGTGCAGCACTCCCTCAGTACTGACCCTCTGACAGTGCGGCGCTCCCTCAGTACTGACCCTCTGACAGTGCAGCACTCCCTCAGTACTGACCCTCTGACAGTGCAGCACTCCCTCAGTACTGACCCTCTGACAGTGCAGCACTCCCTCAGTACTGACCCTCTGACAGTGCAGCACTCCCTCAGTATGACCCTGTGTAGTGCTGTGTGGACGGACGGTCTTTTGAACATGATATTTCTGATCCAATCAGTGAGCCAGCTACCTTCTGTTGAATTTCACCGTCTTGGTCTTGTCTGGTGAGGCACAAGCGGAGGGGGCAAGTGGCGAGGGGTAATGTGTGAGTGGCGAGGGATGAGGTGCGAGGGTTGATATAGAGATGGTCGCGTCCCCTTTGAGTGGCGAATTCCCAGAGTGTCTTGTGAGCTGGTCAGCCAATGGGGCTGGGGCGCCCTCTGCCTGGGGGCGGAGCCTGGGGCCCAGTTAATGAGGAGTTTGGAATCTTGTAACATGTTCACTTTTATCTCACTCTCTGTCTATAGTTTCTCACTTTCATAAACCGTTCATTTGTTAATCTACCGTGTGATCGACCGCCTGCCAGAATATTACATTGGCGACGAGGATCGACCCGGGTGCTTCCTGCTGCTGTCGAAAGCAGGAAAGCAGACTTTGTGTGAAAACGTTTCCTTTGAAGCAAACACGCTCCACAGTCTGTGGGTGTCAGAATGCCCCGAATGTCAAACCATTCAGCTCCAACACATGGGTGCTATGCGTCAAACGCTTTCCCTACTTAATCAAGGCCAATGAATGCAGGGAGTGGGCCGCATGGGGGAGGAAATGCTGCGGGTCATTCCTTGGAGCTCCTACTTACCACCTGATTCGGAGTCTGACTTCTCCAGATGCCCCCGACACCAAAACATTCAAGGAGCTTCTTAAGTTAGTTCACCCAAAGTCCTTGATAATATTGCATCGTTACAAATTAAATTCGATGACAAGGGCCACGGGGGATTTGATCATTGGCATCCGCGGTGCACATTATACAGATGGTTGAACAATGTGAGTTTGGATCGGCACTCAACGACATGTTGAGAGACAGGCTGGTCTGTGTTGTTAACAACACAGCCATACATAATAAAAATTTCAGCAGAGGCATTACAGTCACCCAAGCTATGGAAAGCACCAAAGGTGGGGCAATGCAGGCAGGCAAAGTGCACCAGGTTTGGTGGGAAACTGTTGGCAGTTGTGGTGCCAGAGGTGTTGGAGCTTATATCAGTCTCCCGGTTACCCTTCGGAGTATCATCTTACTGTACGATATTCCAATGCACAATGAAAAGTTTACTGCAGGACCTACCCAAGGTGGATGTCCACGGTTATACAGTTGTTTTCCTTTAATAAACCATTCATTTGTTAATCCTTCTGGTGGTTGTCTGTCTGTCAGGATATTACAGATATCGTTATGACATCCTGGGTTAGAACACAGTCAATTCCAGCCCCTCTTGACCCGGAGTCCCAACACGATTGAGTTATCAATTCATGTTTCAGACTCTGCTTTACTCAGGCAGGATTCCAATCACCACCTGTTAGCGACTAGAATATGGCTTTTTGGACACTTCATTGGCAATCAGCCAACCAATCGAACTGAGTCCCACCCCATCACTCGGGTGCCATAAAGTCTGAGTTCTGGGGCGAAATTCTCCTACCCGCCCCGCCACATTTCTGCCCCGACCGGCCGGCGGGAGTCTCCGTAACACCGGCCGGTCAATGGGGTTTCCCATTGTGGGGCAGCCCCACGCCGTCGGGAAACCCCCGGGCGCCGGCAAAACGGAGACTCCCGCCGGCGGAGAATGACGCCCCAGATGTCCAATGCTAGCAGAGTGTCCTATGTTGTAACTTCTGGGTAATTGCATGGGGTGGTCAACTTCATTGTCTCTGCTGCTTGACTTCAAGACACGTGTCCGATAGTCACCCATGGATCAAAATGATAACGGCAGAAATAAAGAAAGGAAAATAAGTGAATGAGCAGGAAGGAGCTTTCCATTATCCAATTGGATATGGAGCAGAGAGCAGTGCGGAATGATTGATGGATACAGTGGTTTTAGGGTCGGGTTTAGGACACCGCTCTTTGTATAAATAACCAGGATTTAGCTAAACTGCAGCATTTCAAAGTTTACTAACCTTGCCAGCGTGTGAGAGGTCCTTGCGGAGGACACAGGCCGGAGGGCTACTCTGGGCAGACACCAATCAGTGAATCAACTATCTTTATTCAGCAATAATTTGTGATAAACACAAAGGAAAGCTCGATAACTTGAAAAGAAAATAAACACTGGTAGGTGGGTGGGATTGGATGGAATAGTGGTAACTAGCGGTTACCACAGGGGTCAGTCTCGGTGGGTCCTTCACTCGCTGGTGAACAGTAAGTAGCGGTTACCACAGGGGTCAGTCTCGGTGGGTCCTTCACTTGCTGGTGAACAGTAACTAGCGGTTACCACAGGGGTCAGTCTCGGTGGGTCCTTCACTCGCTGGTGAACAGTAAGTAGCGGTTACCACAGGGGTCAGTCCTCGGACCTCAACTGTTGACAATCTATATCAATAATCTGCCAGCAGAGTGTGACACAGCAACATTTACAGATAATACTAAAACAGGCGGGAAAGCAGGCGGTGAAGAGGAGATAAAGATTTTACAGATGGATATAGAGAGGCTCGGAGATTGGGCCATAATTTGTCAGATGGAGTTTGATATCGGTAAATGTGAGGTTATCAATTTCAGCTGAAAAAACAGAAAGGGAAATTATCTAAATAGATCCCTGAAAGTTGCCACCCAGGTTGATAGGGTTGTGAAGAAGGCCTATGGAGTGTTGGCCTTTATTGGTAGAGGGATTGAGTTCCGGAGTCGGGAGGTCATGTTGCAGCTGTACAGAACTCTGGTCCGGCCGCATTTGGAGTATTGCGTACAGTTCTGGTCACCGCATTATAGGAAGGACGTGGAGGCTTTGGAGCGGGTGCAGAGGAGATTTACCAGGATGTTGCCTGGTATGGAGGGAAAATCTTATGAGGAAAGGCTGATGGACTTGAGGTTGTTTTCGTTGGAGAGAAGAAGGTTAAGAGGAGACTTAATAGAGGCATACAAAATGATCAGGGGGTTAGATAGGGTGGACAGTGAGAGCCTTCTCCCGCGGATGGAAATGGCTGGCACGAGGGGACATAACTTTAAACTGAGGGGTAATAGATATAGGACAGAGGTCAGAGGTAGGTTCTTTACGCAAAGAGTAGTGAGTCCGTGGAATGCCCTACCTGCTACAGTAGTGAACTCGCCAACATTGAGGGCATTTAAAAGTTTATTGGATAAACATATGGATGATAATGGCATAGTGTAGGTTAGATGGCTTTTGTTTTGGTGCAACATCGTGGGCCGAAGGGCCTGTACTGCGCTGTATTGTTCTATGTTCTATGTTCTATGTAAATGGAAAGTAGATTCAAAATCCATCTGGTTAGAGGAAGCTGGGCCGAGGGAGCTGGGCAGAGGGATATGGGCAGAGGGATATGGGCAGAGATGGCTGGGCAGAGGGGTATGGGCAAAGGGAGCTGGGCAGAGGGATCTGGGCAGAGGGATCTGGGCAGAGGGAGCTGGGCAGAGGGAGCTGGGCAGCGGGAGCTGGGCAGAGGGAGCTGGGCAGAGGGAGCTGGGCAGAGGGAGCTGGGCAAAGGGAGCTGGGCAGAGGGATCTGGGCAGAGGGAGCTGGGCAGTGGGATCTGGGCAGAGGGATCTGGGCAGAGGGAGCTGGGCTGAGGGAGCTGGGCTGAGGGAGTTGTGCTGAGGGAGCTGGGCAGAGGGATCTGGGCAGAGAGAGCTGGGCAGAGAGAGCTGGGCAGAGGGAGCTGGGCGGAGGGAGTTGGGCAGAGGGAGTTGGGCAGAGGGAGCTGGGCGGAGGGAGCTGGGCAGAGGGAGCTGGGCAGAGGGAGCTGGGCAGAGGGATCTGGGCAGAGGGATCTGGGCAGAGGGAGCTGGGCCGAGGGATCTGGGCAGAGGGAGCTGGGCAGTGGGATTTGGGCAGAGGGATCTGGGCAGAGGGAGCTGGGCCGAGGGATCTGGGCAGAGGGAGCTGGGCCGAGGGAGCTGGGCAGGGGGATCTGGGAAGAGGGAACTGGGCAGAGGGAGCTGGGCAGAGGGAGCTGGGCAGAGGGAGCTGGGCAGAGGGATCTGGGCAGAGGGAGCTGGGCAGAGGGAGCTGGGCAGAGGGAGCTGGGCAGAGGGAGCTGGGCAGAGGGAGCTGGGCAGAGGGATCTGGGCAGAGGGAGCTGGGCAGAGGGAGCTGGGCAGAGGGAGCTGGGCAGAGGGAGCTGGGCAGAGGGAGCTGGGCAGGGGGAGCTGGGCAGGGGGAGCTGGGCAGAGGGATCTGGGCAGAGGGAGCTGGGCAGAGGGAGCTGGGCAGAGGGAGCTGGGCAGAGGGAGCTGGGCAGAGGGAGCAGGGCAGTGGGAGATGGGCAGAGGGAGCTGGGCAGAGGGAGCTGGGCAGAGGGATCTGGGCAGTGGGAGCTGGGCAGAGGGAGCTGGGCAGAGGGAGCTGGCCAGAGGGAGCTGGGCAGAGGGAGCTGGGCAGAGGGAGCTGGGCCGAGGGATCTGGGCAGAGGGATCTGGGCAGAGGGAGCTGGGCCGAGGGAGCTGGGCCGAGGGAGCTGGGCAGAGGGAGCTGGGCCGAGGGAGCTGGGCAGAGGGAGCTGGGCCGGGGGAGCTGGGCAGAGGGAGCTGGGCAGAGGGAGCTGGGCCGAGGGAGCTGGGCCGAGGGAGCTGGGCCGAGGGAGCTGGGCCGAGGGAGCTGGGCCGAGGGAGCTGGGCCGAGGGAGCTGGGCAGAGGGAGCTGGGCAGAGGGAGCTGGGCCGAGGGAGCTGGGCCGAGGGAGCTGGGCCGAGGGAGCTGGGCCGAGGGAGCTGGGCCGAGGGAGCTGGGCCGAGGGAGCTGGGCCGAGGGAGCTGGGCAGAGGGATCTGGGCCGAGGGAGCTGGGCAGAGGGATCTGGGCAGAGGGAGCTGGGCAGAGGGAGCTGGGCAGAGGGAGCTGGGCAGAGGGAGCTGGGCAGGGGGATCTGGCCAGGGGGAGCTGGGCAGAGGGAGCTGGGCAGAGGGAGCTGGGCAGAGGGAGCTGGGCCGAGGGAGCTGGGCCGAGGGAGCTGGGCAGGGGGAGCTGGGCAGAGGGAGCTGGGCAGAGGGAGCTGGGCAGAGGGAGCTGGGCAGAGGGAGCTGGGCAGAGGGAGCTGGGCCGAGGGAGCTGGGCAGAGGGAGCTGGGCCGAGGGAGCTGGGCCGAGGGAGCTGGGCAGAGGGAGCTGGGCCGAGGGAGCTGGGCAGAGGGAGCTGGGCCGAGGGAGCTGGGCCGAGGGAGCTGGGCAGAGGGAGCTGGGCAGAGGGAGCTGGGCAGAGGGAGCTGGGCAGAGGGAGCTGGGCAGAGGGAGCTGGGCAGAGGGAGCTGGGCAGTGGGATCTGGGCCGAGGGATCTGGGCAGAGGGAGCTGGGCCGAGGGAGCTGGGCAGAGGGAGCTGGGCCGAGGGAGCTGGGCAGCGGGAGCTGGGCAGAGGGAGCTGGGCAGAGGGAGCTGGGCAGAGGGAGCTGGGCCGAGGGAGCTGGGCAGCGGGAGCTGGGCAGAGGGAGCTGGGCAGAGGGAGCTGGGCCGAGGGAGCTGGGCAGAGGGAGCTGGGCAGAGGGAGCTGGGCAGAGGGAGCTGGGCCGAGGGAGCTGGGCCGAGGGAGCTGGGCAGAGGGAGCTGGGCAGAGGGAGCTGGGCAGAGGGAGCTGGGCAGAGGGAGCTGGGCAGAGGGAGCTGGGCCGAGGGAGCTGGGCAGAGGGAGCTGGGCAGAGGGAGCTGGGCCGAGGGAGCTGGGCCGAGGGAGCTGGGCCGAGGGAGCTGGGCCGAGGGAGCTGGGCCGAGGGAGCTGGGCCGAGGGAGCTGGGCAGGGGGAGCTGGGCAGAGGGAGCTGGGCCGAGGGAGCTGGGCCGAGGGAGCTGGGCCGAGGGAGCTGGGCCGAGGGAGCTGGGCCGAGGGAGCTGGGCAGAGGGAGCTGGGCCGAGGGAGCTGGGCCGAGGGAGCTGGGCCGAGGGAGCTGGGCAGAGGGAGCTGGGCCGAGGGAGCTGGGCCGAGGGAGCTGGGCAGAGGGAGCTGGGCAGAGGGAGCTGGGCAGAGGGAGCTGGGCAGAGGGAGCTGGGCCGAGGGAGCTGGGCAGAGGGAGCTGGGCAGAGGGAGCTGGGCAGAGGGAGCTGGGCAGAGGGAGCTGGGCCGAGGGAGCTGGGCCGAGGGAGCTGGGCCGAGGGAGCTGGGCCGAGGGAGCTGGGCAGAGGGAGCTGGGCAGAGGGAGCTGGGCAGAGGGAGCTGGGCAGAGGGAGCTGGGCAGAGGGAGCTGGGCAGAGGGAGCTGGGCAGAGGGAGCTGGGCAGAGGGAGCTGGGCCGAGGGAGCTGGGCAGAGGGAGCTGGGCAGAGGGAGCGGGGGAGAGGGAGCTGGGCCGAGGGAGCTGGGCCGAGGGAGCTGGGCCGAGGGAGCTGGGCCGAGGGAGCTGGGCCGAGGGAGCTGGGCCGAGGGAGCTGGGCCGAGGGAGCTGGGCCGAGGGAGCTGGGCCGAGGGAGCTGGGCCGAGGGAGCTGGGCAGAGGGAGCGGGCAGAGGGAGCTGGGCAGAGGGAGCTGGGCAGAGGGAGCTGGGCCGAGGGAGCTGGGCAGAGGGAGCTGGGCCGAGGGAGCTGGGCAGAGGGAGCTGGGCAGAGTGAGCTGGGCCGAGGGAGCTGGGCAGAGGGAGCTGGGCCGAGGGAGCTGGGCAGAGGGAGCTGGGCCGAGGGAGCTGGGCAGCGGGAGCTGGGCAGAGTGAGCTGGGCAGGGGGAGCTGGGCCGAGGGTGCTGGGCCGAGGGAGCTGGGCCGAGGGAGCTGGGCAGAGGGAGCTGGGCCGAGGGAGCTGGGCCGAGGGAGCTGGGCAGAGGGAGCTGGGCGGAGGGAGCTGGGCGGAGGGAGCTGGGCCGAGGGAGCTGGGCCGAGGGAGCTGGGCCGAGGGAGCTGGGCAGAGTGAGCTGGGCAGAGGGAGCTGGGCAGAGGGAGCTGGGCAGAGGGAGCTGGGCCGAGGGAGCTGGGCCGAGGGAGCTGGGCAGAGGGAGCTGGGCGGAGGGAGCTGGGCGGAGGGAGCTGGGCCGAGGGAGCTGGGCCGAGGGAGCTGGGCCGAGGGAGCTGGGCAGAGTGAGCTGGGTGTCTTTGTTCATGAATCACAGAAAGTCGGTTTTGGGGTCCAGTGTTTCATTAAAAAGGCAAACGGAATGTTAGTGTTTATTGCCAAAGGACGAGTATAAAAGTAGAGATGTGTTGTTGCAATTGTAGAGGGTGTTGGTGAGACCACACCTGGAGTATTGTGTCAAGTTTGGGTCTCCTTATTTGAGGAAGGAGGTGGTGGCATTGGAGGCAGTTCAGAGGAGGGTCACCAGATTGATTCCGGGGATGAGGGGGTTGACGTATGAAGAGAGATTAAACAGTTTTACTTATACTGGAGTTTAGAAGGATGAGAGGGGATCTGATCGAGGTGTATAAAATACAAAAAAGGGATTGATGAAGTAAACATAGACCAAATGTTCCCCCTTGTGGGACAATCGAGAACGAGATGTCGCAGATACAGGTTGAGAGGCGGTAGATTTGGAACTGAGATGAGGAGGAACTACTTCTCGCAGAGGGTGGTGAATTTGTGGAACTCGCTGCCCCATAGTGGGGTGGAGACTGAGTCATTAAGGGCGGCACGGTGGCACAGTGCTTAGCACTGCTGCCTCACAGCTCCAGGGTCCTGGGTTCGATTCCCGGCTTGGGTCACTGTCTGTGCGGAGTCTGCATGTTCTCCCCGTGTCTGCGTGGGTTTCCTCCGGGCGCTCCGGTTTCCTCCCACAGTCCAAAGATGTGCAGGTTAGGTGGATTGGCCGTGATAAATTGCCCTTCGTGTCCAAAAGGGTAGGTGGGGTTACTGGGTTATGAGAATCGGGTGGAGATATGGGTGTAGGTAGGGTGCTCTTTCCAAGGGCCGGTGCCAGGTTAGATGGGCCGAATGGAGCGACTCGAAGGGCGGAATTGCTGATTTCTGCACAGTAAAGATTCTGTGGTCCTGTGGGATATATTAATATTAAAAGAAAGGAAGAAAGGCAACTTTGTTACAGAATAAATGTTAACCAGAAGACAGTTCTCCAAAATGGCTCGTACATCACCAGGTCTCCAAATACCCTTAAGGACTCCCGAGTCAGTCCCTGCGCGGCATTCCGCCCTCTATAATCCTGAGTGATTGACTAATCCACTCTGGCTGCACCCTCGAATCCCGGAGGCTGAGCCCCTTTAAACCCCATTCCTGGCCCCATTCCAGCCTTCTGAGGTTTTCATTCAGTCTCTCCGAACCAGAATCTGTCAGCCATGATCAGATTCTCCTCACAGATAGGTTTGCCTATTTCACATCTCTCCGATCGTGTCCCCAAACTGCCAGCAACTTGCACTGCAGGAACTCGCCAAGGCTCCTCAGACAGCACCTTCCAAACCCACGGCCACTACCATCTAGAGGGCCAAGGGCAGCAGATACCTGGGAACCCCACCACCTGGAGGTTCCCCTCCAAGTCACTCACTACCCTGACTGGGAAACAGATCGCCGTTCCTTCACTGTGGCCAGGGCAACATCCTAGAACTCCCTCACTAACAGCACGGTGGGTGTACCTACACCTCAGGGACTGCAGCGGTTCAAGAAGGCAGCTCACCCCCACCTTCTGAAGGGCAACTAGGGACGGGCAATAAATGCTCGGCCTAACCAGCGACGCCCACACCCCGCAAATGAGAAAAATCAAACTCCATCTCCCGACTCCACAGTGCAGTTGGCCACCCCGTACATTACCCTGGCCTGCGGGTCAAGGGTCATCAGTTGCAATAATCATATCCCTACCGTGCAGAAGGAGGCCATTCAGCCCATCGAGTCCACACCGACCCTCTGAAAGAGCACTCTCCCACGTCCCACTCCCCCGCCTCATCCCTGTAACCCCACCCAACCTTTGGTTACTGAGGGGTAATTTATCACGGCCAGTCCACCTAACCCACACATCTCTGCATCGTGGAGGGAAACCGGAGCACCCGCAGGAAAATTGAACCCAGGTCCCTGGCGCCGTGAGGCAGCAGTGCTAACCACTGTGCCACCGTGTAAGAATTGATTCCTGCTAAAAATAGAAAAGAGCTTGTATTTGAGCCAATCTGGCCAGGGGACGAACAATAGTTTGGACAAAACAACAGCTGTGAAGCTGGCCTGACTCGTATAAAAACAAAGTGCAGGAGGGGGGGGAAATACCTGTCCACAGTTCAGAATTCCACCTCTGATTGATTACGTAATTGATTCATTAATCACACTTTTAAAACAAGGTCTACAAAATAACTTCTGAAAATTCAATGCAGGTTCACTGAAAGTCAAGAGCAAAGCAGAAATAAAATTCAAAAACAGGCAATTGCAGAAGTTAGTGATTGAAGGTGTTCCACCTCCACTTCCCGGGTCCAATACCATGGCTAAACAGGCAGCGTGGAGTCAGAGGTGTTTGGATGAGGCAGGGGTCACATTTCTCAGTACAGAGTGAGTAATGTTGGGGAAATAATAAACTAAACAGCACAATGTTAATGGGGGGCAGACTGCAATGTGTCTACACGCGGTATAAAACACCACAAGAGGAGTTGATGAGGCTCGTTTTGAAAAAGCATATTGGATCCTTGCTTTTGGTGGATGAACCTTTCCCAAAAGACTGGTTAGATCAGCTGGAAGGTTTGTTCAGTTCTGTGGAAGGATGTCACGACTTTGGGGAAGGCACAGAGGTGATTCACTGCAATGGTTCCAGTGCTGGGGGACTTGAGTCAATGCGGGGAGACGGGAGAACAGTCAGCTTTGACAAAGAGCCATCCAGACTCGAATCGTGAGCTCCCTTCTCTCTCCACAGAGGCTGTCAGACCTGCTGAGATTGTCCAGTAATTTCTGTTTTTGTTTCAGATTCCAGCATCCGCAGTCATTTGTTTTTATTCGGAGAAGAATAATCCCAGCTGTCCCCTCTCAAAATCATGAGGGGTTTTCATAAGTTCATGAGATACAGGAGCAGAATTAGGCTGTTCGGCCCATCGAGTCTGCTCTGCTATTCAACCATGGCCTGTCTCATCCTGGCCTTAACTCCACCATCCATAACCCTTCAACCCATCGCTGATTAGAAATCTGTCTAACTCCCCCTTAAATTTACTCACTGTCCCAGCATGCACCGGACGCTGGGGCAGCGAATTCCACAGATTCACAACCCTTTGGGAGAAGTAGTTTCTCCTCAAATCGGTTTTAAATTTGCTACCTCTTATCCTGAGATTATGACCTCTCATTCTAGAATGTTCCACAAGAGGGAGCATCAGCTCCACGTCTACTTTATCCAGACCTTTTAACATCTTGTATAGCTCGATTAGATCTCCCTCATTCTTCTAAACTCCAGAGACTATCGGCCTAAACTGCTCAATCTCTCCTCATACGACAAACCCTCATCTCTGAAATCAATCGAGTGAACCTCCTCTGAACCGCCTCCAATCCCACTGCATCTTTCCTCAAATAAGGGGACTGAGACTGTGCACAGTACTCCAGGTAGGTTTTAATAGAGGAAACAGGAAGACAATGGTCGCAGTGTCAGGGGGTGATCGGTAACCAGGCGGACACAGATTGTCAAAAGAGCCGGCGGGGGAGATGAGGAGAAGTCTTCACACAGAGTTATTGTGACCTGGAAGCTGCTGCCTGAGAGGGTGCTGGAGGCAGATTCAATAGGAACTTTCAAAAGGGACCTGGATAAACTTACCTAAGTGCTGGTAAATGAGGTTAATTGGAGAACTCTTTCTCAGAGCCAGCACACGAATGATGGGTGAATGGCCTCGTTCCGTGCTGCGTCACTCTCTGCTTCAGCTGGGTCAGGGTGAAGTGTTTCCTCTGACGTTAATTAACTTTGAGATAAATCTGGATTCCTCCTTCAGTGCTGGGAGGCTGGTGCAATGTGCCAGCCACCGGACTGTAAAGTGAAACTGCAGTTAGTGTGGGAGCCAACCAGAGTCACGAGTCAGGCAGGAGCAGAAAATAGAAGCAAACTGGACTGGGCGAGAATCTCAGCAGAAATTGTGATTCAGCTGGACTGAACCTGAGAGGTTTTGCAATGGCCCAGGACGAGGTCCTGTGTAAGATCGACAGGACGGTCTGAGCAGGCCAGCTTATCGCAATTTCAAATCATGTCAAATGTTATTGTCACCTCGAAAGCTGAGGGAGGGGCCTGGCAATTGTGGCAAGCATTGTTACAGGGCGATGAAGAGACGCTCGAACTTCTGATCACAGACCCTGAGCAAAGTCACCTCCACCCCAATGTTGTCTTTGACACCAGCGATGTGGAACAGTGGAAAAATTACAGATACAACCTTCGGGCACTGAGTACGTGAGTTGAGGAAGCCCCGTGTTCAGGGTTGGGGGGTGTCTGAGAGAGACCAGGGGTCTCTGGGGGGGTCAGGGTATGGACTCTCTGTCAGAGATTGGGGGCTGTAGGAATTACAAACTGTTAAATATAAGCTGCAAAGTGTCTGCCTCAATCAATAGAAGCAAAATATTGATCAGGCTGGAAATCTGAAATAAAACAGAAGATACTGGAAAGACTTTAACAGGTCTGTGAGCATCTGAGGAGAGAGAGAAACGTGAAGCTTTCAGTTAAATCAGCCTTCATCAGAACCATCGACCAGATTTTTAAATCTGTTTCTCTCTCCAGACCCTGGGCCTGGCAGCATTTTAATATTCGCAGCATTTTCTGTGTTTTATTTTTTATGCTTTAAACTATCCGATTCAGACACAGACAAGTTGACCAATGCAACAACTTTCATTCCTGCACAGCTCTCTGAACCACTCTGCAACCAATCAAATACTTTGTTAAATGTAGTCACTATGCTTTTGAGGATGAGAGTGTGATTCAGGCGGGTAGGATGGAGGAAGTAGATGTTCTGAGGAAGGACGTATTAGCAATTTTAAAAAACCTGAGGGTCGACAAGTCCCCTGGGCCAGATGGGATATATCCAAGGATTCTTTGGGAGGCAAGGGGTGAGATTGCAGAGCCTTTGGCTTTGATCATTGGGTCCTCGTTGTCCACGGGGATAGTGCCAGAGGACTGGAGAGTGGCGAATGTTGTTCCCCTGTTCAAGAAAGGGAATAGGAATGACCCTGGTAATTATAGGCCAGTTAGTCTTACTTCGGTGGTCGGTAAGATAATGGAAAAGGTCCTGAAGGATAGGATTTATGACCATTTGGAAAGATGCAGCTTAATCCGGGACAGTCAACACGGATTTGTGAAGGGTAGGTCTTGCCTCACAAATTTGATTAAATTCTTTGAGGAGGTAACTAAGTGTGTAGATGAAGGTAGAGCAGTTGATGTCATATACATGGATTTTAGTAAGGCGTTTGATAAGGTTCCCCATGGTCGGCTGATGAAGAAAGTAAGGAGGTGTGGGATAGAGGGAAATTTGGCCAATTGGATAAGTAACTGGCTATCACATAGAAGACAGAGGGTGGTGGTGGATGGAAAATTTTCAGACTGGAGACCAGTTACCAGCGGTGTACCACAGGGATCAGTGCTGGGTCCTCTGCTATTTGTGATTTTTATCAATGACTTGGAGGGGGCTGAAGGGTGGGTCAGTAAATTTGCTGATGACACCAAGATTGGTGGAGTAGTGGATGAGGTGGAGGGCTGTTGTAGGTTGCAAAGAGACATTGATAGGATGCAGAGCTGGGCCGAAAAATGGCAGATGGAGATTAACCCTGATAATTGCGAGGTGATTCGTTTTGGTAGAAAAAATTTGAACGCGGATTACAGGGTCAACGGCAGGGTTCTGAGGAATGTGGAGGAACAGAGAGATCTTGGGGTTCAAGTCCACAAATCTCTGAAGGTTGCCACTCAAGTGGATAGAGCCGTGAAGAAGGCCTATAGTGTGTTAGCGTTTATTAACAGGGGGCTTGAGTTTAAGAGCCGCGGGGTAATGCTGCAACTATACATGACCCTGGTGAGACCACATTTGGAGTATTGTGTGCAGTTTTGGTCACCTCATTATAGGAAGGATGTGGAAGCATTGGAAAGGGTGCAGAGGAGATTTACCAGGATGCTGCTTGGTTTGCAGGATAGGTCTTATGAGGAAAGGTTGAGGGAGCGGAGGAGGAAGAGAGGCGACTTAATAGAGGTTTATAAGATAATGAGGAGGATAGATAGAGTGGACATTCAGAGACTATTTCCTCGGGTGGATGTAGCTGTTACAAGGGGGCATAACTATAAGATTCAGGGTGGGAGATATAGGAGGGATGTCCGAGGTAGGTTCTTTACTCAGAGAGTGGTGAGGGTTGGAATGGACTGCCTGCTGTGATAGTGGAGACGGACACTTTAGGAACTTTCAAGCGGTTATTGGATAGGCACATGGAGCACACCAGAATGACAGGGAGTGGGATAGCTTGATCTTGGTTTCGGACAATGCTCGGCACAACATCGAGGGCCGAAGGGCCTGATCTGTGCTGTTATGTTCTATGTTCTATTGTAGCGGAGGAAACATGGCAGCTAATTTGTGCACAGTAAGATCCCACAGGGAGCAATGTGAGCAGGAGTAGATAATCGGTTAGTGTGATGGAGGTTGAGAGGTAAATATTCGGCCAGGACCCCGGGATGAACTCCACTCTGCCGCGGATTAAAGCAGATCCAAGGTCCTGCTCTCCAAAAGGACAGACAGCCCCCCAGTGACAGGAGAATCCCTCACTACAGCTCCTCCAAGGGTGCAGTGACAACTACTACATTTATATAGCACCTTTCATCCAATGAAATGTCCCATGATGCTTCCCAGAGCGTTAAAGTCTCACACAAAGGCAGAATTGAGGTCAGATGGCCAATTGCCAAATAGGTCAGTTTAAAGAAAGGGCGAAAGCCAGGGAAGGAGAGCGACTTTTCAACGGGAATTCCAGAGATCCAGGGCCTCGTCAGCTGAAGGCACGAAGAGTGGATCATTCAACCCGGAGCGCCCAAAAGGCGGGAGCAAGAGGAGTACAGATACCTGCAGAGGGTTGTAGAGGCTGCAGGAAGCCAAGCACCTGTTCCTGTGCTGGAATGCACTTTGTACATTGTCGGGTCTGGAGGAGGTTACAGAGATAGGGAGGGTTGTAGGGGGCTGGAGGAGGTTACAGAGATAGGGAGGGGGTGTCGGGGCTGGAGGAGGTTACAGAGATAGGGACGGGTGTAGGGGCTGGAGGAGGTTACAGAGATAGGGAGGGGGTGTAGGGGCTGGAGGAGGTTACAGAGATAGGGAGGGGGTGTAGCGGCTGGAGGAGGTTACAGAGATAGGGAGGGGTGTAGGGGCTGGAGGAGGTTACAGAGATAGGGAGGGGGTGTAGGGGCTGGAGGAGGCTACAGAGATAGGGAGGGGGTGTAGGGGCTGGAGGAGGTTACAGAGATAGGGAGGGGTGTAGGGGCTGGAGGAGGTTACAGAGATAGGGAGGGGTAGGGTCTGGAGGAGGTTACAGAGATAGGGAGGGGTGTAGAGGCAGGAGGAGGTTAGAGAGATAGAGAGGGTTGTAGGGGCTGGAGGAGGTTACAGAGATAGTGAGGGTTGTAGGGGCTTGAGGAGGTTACAGAGATAGGGAGGGGTTGTAGGGGCTGGAGGAGATTACAGTGATAGGGAGGGCTGTGGAGGTTGGAGGAGGTTACAGAGATAGGGAGGGGTAGGGTCTGGAGGAGGTTTCAGCGATAGGGAGGGCTGTGGAGGCTGGAGGAGGTTACAGAGATAGGGAGCGTGTAGGGGCTGAAGGAGGTTACAGAGATAGGGAGGAGTTTAGAGGATGGAGGAGGTTACAGAGATGGGGAGGGGTTTAAAGGATGGAGGAGGTTACAGAGATGGGGAGGATTGTAGAGGCTGGAGGAGGTTACAGAGATAGGGAGGGTTGTAG
Organism: Scyliorhinus torazame; assembly: GCF_047496885.1. NCBI lineage: Eukaryota > Metazoa > Chordata > Chondrichthyes > Carcharhiniformes > Scyliorhinidae > Scyliorhinus > Scyliorhinus torazame. The sequence continues at coordinate 254,201,819 of NC_092717.1, read as the reverse complement.
GGGCTGGAGGAGGTTACAGAGATAGGGAGGGTTGTAGGGGCTGGAGGAGGTTATAGTGATAGGGAGGGTTGTAGAGGTTGGAGGAGGTTACAGAGATCGGGAGGGGTGTAGGGGCTGGAGGAGGTTACAGACATAGAATCATAGAATTTACAGTGCAGAAGGAGGCCATTCGGCCCATCGAGTCTGCACTGGCCCTTGGAAAGAGCACCCTACTCAAGCCCATAACTGCACCCTATTCCCGCAGCCCAGTAACCCCCACCTAACCTTTTTGGGCATTAAGGGCAATTTGTCAAGGCCAATCGACCTAATCTACACGTCTTGGACTGTGGGGGGAAACCGGAGCACCTGGAGGAAACCCACGCACACACGGAGAGAAAGTGCAGACTCCGCACAGACAGTGACCCAAGCCGGGAATCGAACCTGGGACCCTGGAGCTGTGAAGCAACAGTGCTAACCACTGTGGGAGGGTTGTAGGGCTGGAGGAGGTTACAGAGATGGGGAGGGTTTTGGGGCAGGAGGAGGTTACAATCATCGGGAAGGTTGTGGGGCTGAAGGAGGTTACAGAGATCGGGAAGGGTGTAAGAGCTAAAGAAGGTTACAGAGACAGGGAGGTTGTATGGGGCTGGAGGAGGTTACAGATATTGGGAGTGTTACAGGAGCTGGAGGAGGTTTCAGAGATAGGGTGCATGTAGGGGCTGGGGAAGGTTACAGAGTTAGGGAGGGTTGTAGTCATTGGAGGAAGTTAAATGTTACAACACCCGGGGCTAGTGCACGGTCAATTCCAATCCCACAGACCCTGGAGTCCCGACACATGTGAATTATCCATTAATCCATAAATAGTTTCTGAGATCTTTGGCCCTTTGCAGCTCCAATGACTTGCAGGCATCAGGTTTGTAAGTGCATCACAACAACTGTTTATTTATAATAAAAATAGAAATAAGACAATAATTATGATAGAATCGCAGCCAGCTAATCTACTGCTGCTCCCCTTTTATCATTCCAGCCACTTGCCAAATACACACCGCGAGCAAGAGGGGTCAAAACAATAGGAGTTAACATTTGAAATGTATGAGGAGTGTCCTTGCTTCAGAAGTTGAAGTTGTTGCAGCCGTTAGACTATCCTTCCAGAGCGTGGAGTGATTGAAACCAGCGGTTGGATTTTCTGGCAGCAACATTCAGTCAGAACTCCCAGGCTTCCCCTCTGGGGGAATCACTTTAACTTCTATTACCCTGGGCCTTCACTCAGAAAAACAACATCAGGCTAGTTTGATTCATAAGACCCTCAGTCTATATTTTTCCCCAGTTTCCAACTGTCTTTAGACTTAACCGGTTTCCGAGCTCAGCAGAGTCCCCTGGCTTTACAGAGGAAAAGCAGAGTCCCCCTCACGAGGTGACCCTCCCCGGAGTCTGAGCTGCCCCGCCCCCCACCAGGACGGCCACTGCGGCCACAGGCCCGAGCTCCCGCCGGGTGGTACCAGGTTGGAACGGCGGCGGCGGAACACAGCGGGAACTCGGCCAGTTGACCGCAGAGAATCACCCCTGGGGCCGTTTTCAATGGCCCCCGACTGGCACCACGTCGACCTCGTGCGCGCGACTGCCACCAATCCTTTGGTCGTTGGAGAATCGTGTCCCGGCGTCGCAGAATCAGCATGACGGGAATTTCTAGTGTGACTGACAATTCTCCGACCTGGCGTGGGCTCGGAGAATCCCAGACATGAAGTTTTGTCGGGGTCTGGAGGAGGATACAAAGATGGGGAGGGCTGTAGGGGCTGGAGGAGGTTACAGAGATAGGGATGGGTGTAGGGGCTGGAGGAGGTTACAGAGATAGGGAGGAATGTAGGGTCCGGAGGAGGTTACAAAGATAGGGAGGGGTGTAGGGGCTGGAGGAGGTTACAGAGATATGGAGGGTTGTGGGGCTGGAGGAGGTTACAGAGGTAGGGAGTGGTTGTAGGGATGGAGGAGGTTACAGGTAGGGAGGGTTATAGGGATGGAGGAGGTTACCGAGATTGGGAGGGTTGAAAGGTCCGGAGGAGGTTACAGAGATAGGGAGGCTTGTAGTGGCTGGAAGAAATTACAGAGGTAGGGATGGTCATAGGTGCTGGAGGAGGTTACAGACATAGGGAGGGGTGTAGGGATGGAGGAGGTTACAGAGATAGGGAGGGTTGAAGGGTCCGGAGGAGGTTACAGAGATAGGGAGGGTTGTAGGGATGGAGGAGGTTACAGAGAAAGGGAGAGTTGAAGGGTCCGGAGGAGGTTACAGAGATAGGGAGGGTTGTGGGGTTTGTCATGTGAAAGTACCTTTAAGAAATGGATGTTTAAGCAATGTACCTTTAAGAAAATAGTGATGTCAGAGAGTGGGTAGAGCTGAGCTCAGTTCGGCCGTTTTGAGGTTTGTTCTGGGTTTTTAGTTTCAGTTTGAGACAGCAGCTGGGAGTGTCTGTGTGATTTGCTGAGAGCTGCAGGAAGAAAAGCAAGGTGCTGGAGCTAAAGTCAACCGAGCTGATATATCTCTGCCATCCAACAGAAAATATATATTCTGTGACCTGGTGTGTTCCTGTTTTTGTGAAGGTGAAGTCTTTTGGATGTGTTCAGGAACAGTTTGCAGGATTGGGTAGTGTTGTAATATTTTCGGGGTTATCTTTGAAGTAAGGGGTGTTAAAAGATCCAATGTTTATTTAAAGGGTTAATTTGAGTTCATGGAATAAACATTGTTTTGTTTTAAAAACCACGTGTCCATAATTGTAATACTAAACCTGGGGAACAAGCCGTGTGCTTCAAAAGCAACAATCCATTAAAGGTGGGGGTTGGTTGAACTCCATGGTACATTTTGGGGTTCTGAAAACACCTCTCCCATAACAATTGGGGGCTCGAGGGTTATAAAAGTCTATCTATTGGATTGGCTTTTGTGAACTTAAAGACAGTGAATGATTGTTACTTTTCCGGTGTGGTATTTTAGTTTAAGTGTGCAGAGTGTTGTGAACAATGGCTCTTTCGGAGGCTCAGAAGATTTTGGGAGTGGACAAGGTAACACGTGATACCTTACTGACAGAGAGTAAAAACAGACTGCTAGGTTTGGCAAAAGCATTGCAGTTAACACTGCCTAGCAAAATAGGAAAAGATGAGGTACTTAACACGGTATCTGCGCATTTACGATTGCCTGTGATACATTCTGACTCATTAGATATGTCAAAGCTCCAGTTGCAGATTAAGGAATTTGAACATGAAAAGGAATTAAAGCGGCTTGACTATGCAATGAAAGAAAAAGAAAGAGATAGAGATAGAGAGGAAAAAGAAAAGGAGAAAGAAACAAAGAAAGAGATAGAGAGGAAAGGGAAAAAGAGAGAGAGAGTTTGAACTTCGGAAAATGGCTCTGAAACATGACAATCAGTTAAAATTGGCAGATGCAAATGGACACGTACAGTTGGAGGAGATGGATGAGGATAATGAGACAGAGCGTCATAGTCGAAGACGTGGTGGGATCTATTTAAATATGTCCAAGCATTGCCAAGGTTTGACGAGAAGGAGGTAGAATCCTTTTTCATTTTATTTGAGAAGGTAGATAAACAAATGAAATGACCACAGGACATGTGGGTGTTATTGATTCAAACAAAGCTGGTAGGTAGAGCTAGTGAAGTGTTTGCATCACTACCGGAGGAGGTATCTGGAACGTATGAGGAGGTGAAGAAATCCAACTTGAGTGCATATGAGCTAGTGCCTGAAGCTTACAGACAAAGGTTTAGAAATTTAAGGAAAGAATTTGGTCATACATACATGGAGTTTGAAAGGCTCAAACAGAGTAATTTTGATAGGTGGATAAGGGCTTTGAAAATAGACCAAACGTATGAAGCTCTCAGAGAAATTATAATTTTGGAGGAGTTTAAAAATTCAATTCCTGATGTAGTGAGAACTCATGTGGAAGAACAGAGGGTTAAAACTGCGAGATTAGCAGCAGAAATGGCAGATGATTATCATAGAATCATAGATTTACAGTGCAGAAGGAGGCCATTCAGCCCATCGAGTCTGCACCGGCTCCTGGAAAGAGCACCCTACCCAATCCCACACTTCCACCCTATCCCCATAACCCAGTAACCCGACCCAACACTAAGGGCAATTTTGGACACTAAGGGCAATTTTAGCATAACCAATCCACCTAACATGCACATCTTTGGATTGTGGTAGGAAACCGGAGCACCCGGAGGAAACCCACGCACACACGGGGAGGACATGCAGACTCCGCACAGACAGTGAACCAAGCCGGGAATCGAACCTGGGACCCTGGAGATGTGAAGCAATTGTGCTAACTACCATGCTACCGTGCTGCCCTAATTATGAATTATGAATTAGTTCATGAATCAAAGATTGGTTTCCGACATCAGTTTCAGCCGGTGAGGGATAGAAACTGGGGACATGAGAAATACTCAAGTGGTAGTGGTAAAGGTGATCTGATGGGAGATAATAAGGAGAGTGTGTCTCAGATTAAAAAAGAAATCCAGGAGGGTGGAAAAGAGATGAAAAGTTTCAGATGTTTTCACTGTAATAAACTAGGCCATGTAAAGTCACAGAGTTGGTGGTTGAAGAAAAGCACTGGGAAGGCTGATGTGGTAAAACAGGATAAGACAGTGGGGTTTGTTAGAGTGGTGAAGGAAAGCCCAAGGGAAGCGAAGGAGGTGCAAACGATTGTACAGCCTGTTCAAGAAGTAATTGTTAAGAAGGTGCCAGATGTCTTTAAAGAATTTACTTGTGTGGGTAAAGTTTACTCATGTGTATCAGGAGGAGCAGGTAAAGAAGTCACAATTTTTAATGGTAAGAGATGAGGAGTTATGTAGTTTGGGAAGAATGTTGCCAGAAACGATGGTGATGTGTGGAATTCAAGGTGAGAGGAGTAGCGTTCCATTATATCAGGTAAGGTGGGAAAGTCCAGTGAAGAGTGGTGAAGTGGTAGGAGGAGTAATAGATAAACTATCTTGTCCAGGAATACAGTTTATCTTGGTTAATGATCTAGCTGTTTAGCACAGGGCTAAATTGCTAGCTTTAAAAGCAGACCAAGGCAGGCCAGCAGCATGGTTCAATTCCCGTAACAGCCTCCCCGAACAGGTGCCGGAATGTGGTGACTAGGGGCTTTTCACAGTAACTTCATTTGAAGCCTACTTGTGACAATAAGTGATTTTCATTTCATTTCATTTTAAGAGATACAGGGGCCAGTCAATCTTTAATGGTAAGAGATGAGGAGTTATGTAGTTTGGGAAGAATGTTGCCAGAAAAGATGGTGATGTGTGGAATTCAAGGTGAGAGGAGTAGTGTTCCATTATATCAGGTAAGGTGGGAAAGTCCAGTGAAGAGTGGTGAAGTGGTAGTAGGAATAATAGATAAACTATCTTGTCCAGGATTACAGTTTATCTTGGATAATGATATAGCTGGATCGCAGGTGGGAGTGATGCCTACTGTGGTTGATAAAGATAGATAGTTTTTTGAAGAATAAAGGGATTAAGGGTTATGGTGTTCGGGCCGGAAAGTGGAGCTGAGTTCACAAAAGATCAGCCATGATCTCATTGAATGGCGGAGCAGGCTCGAGGGGCCAGATGGCCGACTCCTGCTCCTAGTTCTTATGTTCTTATAAGCCAGTGGAAAATCAGACAACCGAAGGGTTGATGGACGAATATCCTGGGATTTTTCCGGATTGTGTAGTAACAAGGTCGCAAAGTCACAGGTTAAGAACCGTACCAGCCTCCCCAAACAGGCGCCGGAATGTGGCGACTAGGGGCTTTTCACAATAACTTCATTTGAAGCCTACTTGTGACAATAAGCGATTTTCATTTCATTTCAAGAGGAGAAATCAAAGAGTGAAGAGGAAGTTGAAGTGCAATTATCAGAAATGATTTTTGATCAGATGGTTGAAAAAGAACAAGAACAGGTGGAGGATGAGGTGGATATTTTTAGTTCAGGAAAATTGGCGGAGTTACAACAGAAAGATGTAGAAATAAAACGGATATATCAGAAAGCATATATGGAAGAGGAATCTGAGAGTATACCAGAGTGTTATTACCATAAAAGAGATGTCTTGATGAGAAAATGGAGACCTGTACATATGCAGGTGGATGAAAAGTGGGCAGGAGTTCATCAAGTAGTATTGCCGGTAGGGTATAGAAAGGAGGTGTTGTGAGTTGCACATGAGATACCAGTGGGAGGTCATTTGGGAATAAGGAAAACTCAAGCTAAAATCCAGAAACATTTTTATTGGCCTGGACTACATAAAGATGTAGTTAAATTTTGTCAATCATGTCACACATGTCAAGTGATAGGGAAACCTCAAGCAGTGATAAAACCAGCATCCTTAATACCCATTCCAGCATTTGAGGAACCTTTTTCTACGAGGGTCCTAATTGATTGTGTAGGACCTCTTCCTAAAACAGAAAGTAGGAATCAATGAAGGGGCTGTTTAGCACAGGGCTAAATTGCTGGCTTTGAAAGCAGACCAAGGCAGGCCAGCAGCATGGTTCAATTCCTGTAAAAGCCTCCCCGAACAGGTGCCGGAAATGTGGCGACTAGGGGCTTTTCACAGTAACTTCATTTGAAGCCTACTTGTGACAATAAGCCATTTTCATTTTCATTTCAATATCTTTTGACTATAATGGATGTGTCTCCTAGGTTTCCAGAGGCCATTCCAGTACGTAGTATTACAGCAAAAAGGATTGTGGAGGAGTTACTTAAATTCTTTACTAGATATGGACTACCCACAGAAATTCAATCGGATCAAGGATCGAATTTTACTTCAAAGTTATTCAAAGAAGTTATGGATAGCTTAGGAATAAAACAATTTAAATCAACTGTGTACCATCCAGAATCGCAGGGAGCGTTAGAAAGGTGGCATAAGACATTAAAGACAATGTTGAGGGCATATTATCAAGATTATCCAGAGGATTGGGATAAAGGAATCCCATTCGTACGTTTTGAGTCAACCAAATTCAGTCCTTTTGAACTAATTTTGGTCATGAGGTAAGAGGACCACTTCAATTGATTAAGGAAAAATTGGTGGATGAGAAATCGGAAATTACACTATTGGATTACGTGTCAAATTTCAGGGAACAATTAAATAGAGCAGGTGAATTGGCTGGACAACATTTAAAAGTTGCACAAAATGTGATGAAATGGGTCACGGACAAGAAATCTAAAGTTCGTAGTTTTGCCAGTGGAGATAAAGTTTTAGTGTTGTTACCAGTGGTAGGTGAACCTTTAAAAGCTAGGTTTTATGGACCGTATTAGATTGAAAGGAAATTAAGTGAGGTGAATTATGTGGTAAAAACACCAGATAGAAGGAAGACTCACCGAGTGTGTCATGTGAATATGCTTAAAAGGTACTTTGAAAGGCGAGGAGAGAGAAAGAAAGTTTTAATGATTCTAACTCAAAGTGACGAACCAAATCCAGATATCTGAATTTAACACGCCTCAAATTAAATTGGAAAATGAGGACGTTCTTAAAAATTGGGATAAATTGTTAAGTTACCTTCCAGAGGAAAAACGGACTGACCTGAAAGAGATATTGATATCACATGGACAAGTTTGTAGAGATAAATTGGGAAGTACCAAAATGGCTACACATGATGTAGATGTGGGAAATGCTGTTCCTATCAAACAACATCCATACAGACTTAACCCTTTAAAATTGGCACAGGTTAACAGAGAGATTGAGAGTATGCTTTAAAATGGCATAATTGAAGGGGGTTGCAGCCAATGGAGCTCACAGATAGTGATGGTACCTAAACCTGACGGTACCCAACGGTTGTGTGTGGACTATCGAAAGGTGAATGCAGTTACAAGAACGGACTCTTACCCTATCCCACGTTTGATGGATTGCATTGAGTAAGTGGGATAATCAGCTTTTATTTTCAACTTCCATACATGGAAAGAACATTTTAAACATCGTATGGAGTTCTTCGATCGACTTCAGGAGGCGGGTTTGGTGATGAACCTAGCCAAAAGTGAATTTCGAGAAGCCCGAATCACTTTCCTTGCAGAGTTTCCGATACCCTCAAGACGAAGGGAAATAATGCGATCTCTTAGCATGAATGAAATTGATCGAACCTTTGTGCAAAGGATTTGTAGCGTGGTTGCTCCACTGATAGAATTGCTGAAGAAACCTAAAAAATGTCAATGGAGAGGGGACTTTCAACAGGCAGTTGACTGCCTGCAAGTTGTGATCACCAATGCTCCTGTATTGGAGAATTGCAAGGGGCTCATTGGTCAGGTTGAACTAAAGTATCTGATTCTAAAGAGAAATGCCGAGGAGTAGAGGAATGGATGGATCGTGCAGAGACTTTCTTGTTCAACGAGACTGTCAATCGAGAAGGTTTTCGGTTGGAGGAAGAAGAACGGGAAAAATTGACCTTATTATTATGCCTGTTTGCTGTGGGGTTTTTTTTAAACAAAAACGTATATTTACTGTGTGCATTTCTTAGTGGATGGTTCAAAAGTGAAAAATGAAACCATCTTGAAGTTGATGGGTTTTTTTTCTTGGGGGGGAGGTGTCATGTGAGAATACCTTTAAGAAATGGATGTTTAAGCAATGTACCTTTAAGAAAATAGTGATGTCAGAGAGTGGGTGGAGCTAAGCTCAGTTCGGCCATTTTGAGGTTAGTTCTGGGTTTTTAGTTTCAGTTTGAGACAGCAGCTGGGAGTGTCTGTGTGATTTGCTGAGAGCAGCAGAAAGAAAAGCAAGGTGCTGGAGCTAAAGTCAACCAAGCTGATATATCTCTGCCATCCAACAGAAAATATATATTAACTGTGACCTGGTGTGTTCCTGTTTTTGTGAAGGTGAAGTCTTTTGGATGTGTTCAGGAACAGTTTGCAGGATTGGGTAGTGTTGTATTTATTTTCGGGGTTATCTTTGAAGTAAGAGGTGTTAAAAGATCCAATGTTATTTAAAAGGGTAATTTGTGTTCATGGAATAAACATTGTTTTGTTTTAAAAACCACGTGTCCATAATTGTAATACTAAACCTGGGGAACAAGCCGCGTGCTTCAAAAGCAACAATCCATTAAAAGGGGAGGTTGGTTGAACTCCATGATACATTTTGGGGTTCTGAAAACACCTCGCCCATAACAGGTTGGAGGAGGTTACAGACATATGGAGAGTTGTCAGGTCTGGAGGAGGTTACAGAGATAGGGAGGAGTGTAGGGGCAGGAGGAGGTTACAGAGATAGGGAGGGTTGTGGGGCAGGAGGAGGTTACAGAGATAGGGAGGGTTGTGGGGCTGGAGGTAGTTCCAGAGATAGGGAGGAGTGTAGGGGCAGGAGGAGGTTACAGAGATAGGGAGGGGTGTAGGGATGGAGGAGGTTACAGAGATAGAGAGGGTTGAAGGGTCCGGAGGAGGTTCTAGAGATAGGGAGGGCTGTAGGGATGGAGGAGGTTACAGAGATAGGGAGGGTTGAAGGGCCCGGAGGAGGTTACAGAGATAGGGAGGGTTGTAGGGGCTGGAGGAGGTTACAGAGATAGGGAGGGTTGTAGGGACTGTAGGAGGGTACAGAGATAGGGAGGAGTATAGGGGCAGGAGGAGGTTACAGAGATAGGGAGGGGTGTAGGGATGGAGGAGGTTACAGAGATAGGGAGGGTTGAAGGGTCCGGAGGAGGTTACAGAGATATGGAGTGTTGTAGGGGCTGGAGGAGGTTACAGAGACAGGGAAGGTGTAGGGGTTGGAGGAGGTTGCAGAGATTGGGAGGGATGTCAGGTCTCGAGGAGGTTACAGAGATAGGGACGGTTGTAGGGGCTGGAGGAGGTTACAGAGATGGGGAGGGTTATCAGGTCTGGAGTTGGTTCCAGAGATAGGGAAGGTTGTCAGGTCTGGAGGAGGTTGCAGAGATAGAGTGGGTTGTGGGGCTGGAGGAGGTTACACAGATAGGGAGGGTTGTGGGGCTGGAGGAGGTTACAGAGATAGGGAGGGCGTAGGGGCTGGAGGAGGTTACAGAGATAGGGAGGGGTGTAATGAATCTATAGAACATAGAACATAGAACAATACAGCGCAGTACAGGCCCTTCGGCCCACGATGTTGCACCGAAACAAAAGCCATCTAACCTACACTATACCATTATCATCCATATGTTTATCCAATAAACTTTTAAATGCCCTTAATGTTGGCGAGTTCACTACTGTAGCAGGTAGGGCATTCCACGGCCTCACTACTCTTTGCGTAAAGAACCTACCCCTGACCTCTGTCCTATATCTATTACCCCTCAGTTTAAGGCTATGTCCCCTCGTGCTAGCCATTTCCATCCGCGGGAGAAGGCTCTCACTGTCCACCCTATCTAACCCTCTGATCTATGTGTGGGGCCAGAGAAAATGGGCAAGGTACTAAATGAATACTTTGCATCAGTATTCACCAAAGAGAAGGAATTTGTGGATGTTGAGTCTGGAGAAGGATGTGTAGATAGCCTGGGTCACATTGAGATCCAAAAGGACGAGGTGTTGTGCGTCTTGAAAAATATTACGGTGGATAAGTCCCCAGGGCCTGATGGGATCTACCCCAGAATACTGAAGGAGGCTGGAGAGGAAATTGTTGAGGCCTTGACAGAAATCTTTGGATCCTCACTGTCTTCAGGTGATGCCCCGGAGGACTGGAGAATAGCCAATGTTGTTCCTTTGTTTAAGAAGGGTAGCAAGGATAATCCATGGAACTACAGGCCGGTGAGCCTTACTTCAGTGGTGGGGAAATAACTGGAGAGAATTCTTCGAGACAGGATCTACTCCCATTTGGAAGCCAAGGATCGTATTAGCGAGAGGCAGCATGGTTTTGTGAAGAGGAGGTCGTGTCTCACTAACTTGATAGAGTTTTTCGAGGAGGTCACAAAGATGATTGTTTCAGGTAGGGCAGTGGATGTTGTCTATATGGACTTCAGTCAGGTCTTTGACAAGGTCCCTCATGGCAGACTAGTACAAAAGGTGAAGTCACACGGGATCAGGGGTGAGCTGGCAAGGTGGATACAGAACTGGCTAGGTCATAGAAGGCAGAGAGTAGCAATGGAAGGGTGCTTTTCTGATTGGCGGGCTGTGACTAGTGGTGTTCCGCAGGGATCAGTGCTGGGACCTTTGCTGTTCGTAGTATATATAAATGATTTGGAGGAAAATGTAACTGGTCTGATTAGTAAGTTTGCAGACGACACAAAGGTTGGTGGAATTGCGGATAGCGATGAGGACTGTCAGAGAATACAGCAGGATTTAGATTGTTTGGAGACTTGGGCGGAGAGGTGGCAGATGGAGTTTAATCCGGACAAATGTGAGGTAATGCATTTTGGAAGGTCTAATGCAGGTAGGGAATATACAGTGAATGGTAGAACCCTCAAGAGTATTGAAAGTCAGAGAGATCTAGGAGTACAGGTCCACAGGTCATTGAAAGGGGCAACACAGGTGGAGAAGGTAGTCAAGAAGGCATACGGCATGCTTGCCTTCATTGGCCGGGGCATTGAGTATAAGAATTGGCAAGTCATGTTGCAGCTGTATAGAACCTTAGTTAGGCCACACTTGGAGTATAGTGTTCAATTCTGGTCGCCACACTACCAGAAGGATGTGGAGGCTTTAGAGAGGGTGCAGAAGAAATTTACCAGAATGTTGCCTGGTATGGAGAGCATTAGCTATGAGGAGCGGTTGAATAAACTCGGTTTGTTCTCACTGGAACGAAGGAGGTTGAGGGGAGACGTGATAGAGGTCTACAAAATTATGAGGGGCATTGACAGAGTGGATAGTCAGAGGCTTTTCCCCAGGGTAGAGGGGTCAATTACTAGGGGGCATAGGTTTAAGGTGAGAGTGGCAAGGTTTAGAATAGATGTACGAGGCAAGTTTTTTACACAGAGGGCAGTGTGTGCCTGGAACCCGCTACCGGAGGAGGTGGTGGAAGCAGGGACGATAGTGACGTTTAAGGGGCATCTTGACAAATACATGAATAGGATGGGAATAGAGGGATACGGACCCCGGAAGTGTAGAAGATTGTAGTTTAGACGGGCAGCATGGTCAGCACGGGCTTGGAGGGCCGAAGGGCCTGTTCCTGTGCTGTACTTTTCTTTGTTCTTTGTTAGACAGTGTGGGATACACAGGACTGTGTGTATGGCCTGTAGACAGTCTGGGATATACAGGACTGTCAGTCACTATGAATCTAGACAAGCTGCTGGGTGAGATTGGTTTTGCAATGCAGCAGCCGCTCTGACTGATAACTGTCCTGTTGTTTCTCGATTCTGCAGGAATCTGGTCTCTGTGCTATAAGGAGGAGTTCACCACCCCGTTGCAAATCACATCCAGTCGTGGCTACGATAAGTGTCTCAGGCACTTACTGACTTGTGGAGCGGAGGTAGACTTTGCCCCAGGAGGGAAGACTGCATTGCATGAAGCGTGTGAAAACGCACAGGCAGAGTGTGTGAGACTGCTGCTCGCATACGGAGCAAACCCCAACACCTTCTCACAGGATGGTTACACTCCACTCCATCTCTGCTCCTCGCCAGAATCGTTTCAGTAAGCTGTGTCTCTGGCAGGTTGTAAACTCGAGTGTGCGAGGGACGGTGAGGAGGAGAGATGATCTTTTCCGTAGATGTCCAATAGCATGGGAATGTTTGGAACAAGAAAAGCGATGCTTTAAACCAATCAAACCATAAGAACATAACTAGGAGCAGGAGTAGGCCATCTGGCCCCTCGAGCCTGCTCCGCCATTCAATGAGATCATGGCTGATCTTTTTGTGGACTCAGCTCCACTTACCCGCCCACTCACTGTAACCTTTTATTCCTTTACTGTTCAAAAATGTATCTACCTGAGCCGTAAAAATGTTTAACGAAGTCGCCTCAACTGCTTCACTGGGCAGAAATTCCACAGATTCACCACCCTTTGGGTGAAGAAGTTCCTCCTCAACTCGGTCATAAATCTGTCCGCCTTATTTTGAGGCTATGCCCCCTAGTTCTGCTTTCACCCGCCAGTGGAAACAACCTGCCTGCATCTATCCTATCTATTCCCTCATAAGTTTAGATGTTTCTATAAGATCCCCTCTCATTCTTCTAAATTCCAATGTGTATAATCCCAATCTACTCAACCTCACCTCGTAATCTAATCCTCTCAGTTCCGGAATCAACCGAGTGAATCTCCTCTGTACACCCTCCAGGGCCAGTATGTCCTTTCTCAAGTAAGGAGACCAAAACTGTACACAGTGCTCCAGGTGTGGCCTCACCAACACCCTATACAGCTAAATAACCTCCCTGCTTTTAAACTCCATCCCTCTCGCAATGAGGGACAAAATTCCATTTCAGATTCCAGCATCCGCAGTAATTTGCTTTTCTTGCAAAACCCCATCCATTGGATCAACCAATCAAACCCCTTCGATCACACCAGCCAATCAAACCCCATCCATTCGATCAGCCAAACAAGATGATTACATCCCGAATCCATGGCAAACTTCCTCAACTTTCTTGGCAGGAAATCCTGGAAACTTACATAGAAAAGAGAAGCAGGAGGAGGCCATTCGGCCCTTCGAGCCGGCTCCGCCATTCATTATGATCATGGCTGATCATCAAGTTCAATACCCTGATCCCGCCTCCCCCCCATATCCCTCGATCCCTTTAGTCCCAAGAGTTGTATCAAATTCCTTCTTCAAATTACACAACGTTTTGGCCTCAACTACTTTCTGTGGGAGTGAATTCCACAGATTCACCGCTCTCTGGGTGAAGAAATTTCTCCTCACCTCAGTCCTAAATCCTCAAACTGTGACCCCGAGTTTTGGACTCCCCCACCATCGGGAACATTCTTTCTGAATCTACCCTGTCTAATCCTGTTAGAATTTTATAAGTTTCTATGAGATCCCCTCTCACTCTTCTAAACTCCAATGAATTTAATCCTAACCGATTTAGTCTCTCCTCATATGACAGTCCCGCCAACCCAGGAAGCAGCCTGGTAAACCTTCGCTGCTCTCCCTCGAGAGCAAGAACATCCTTCCTCAGAGGAGACCAAAACTGCCCACAATACTCCAGGTGTGACCTCACCAATTCCCTGGACAATTGCAGTGAAACATCTCTATTCCTGTACTCCAATCCTCTCGCTATGAAGGCCAACATACTATTTGCTTTCTTTCCTGCCGGCTGTACCCGCCGCTTACTTTCAGCGACTGATGCACGAGGACACCAAGGTCTCGCTGAGTCTCCGCCTCTCTCAATTTCCACCCATTCAATAATAATCTGATTTCCTATTTTTGCTACTGAAGTGGATAACCTCACATTTATCCACATTATACTGCATCAGCCTTGCATGTGCCCACTCACTCAGCCTGTCCAAATCCCGCTGAAGCATCTCTGCATCCTCCTCACAGCTCACCCTCCCACCCAACTTTGTATCATCTGCAAATTTGGAGAAAATACATTTAGTTCCTTCGTCCAAATCATGAAGATATAATGTGAACAGTTGGGGTCCCAGCACAGACCCCTGCAGTACCCCACTAGTCACTGCCTGTCTGCTAACCAGCTGTCTATCCATCTCAAGACACTACCCCTCATCCATCTGCTTCAAATTTGCATAGTAATCTGCAATGTGAGACCTTGTCGAAGGCTTCTGAAAGTTTAAATAAACCATATCCACCGGTTCTCCCTGGTCAACTCTACTAGTTACATCTTCAAAGAATTCCAGTAGATTTGTTGAGCATGATTTCCCTTTAGTAAATCCACGCTGGCTGTCTGATTACAACCCTGCTTTCCAAATGCTGTGCTACCAAATCCGAGATAATGGACTCCAGCAACTTCCCCACTGCCGACGTTAGACCCACTGGTCTATAGTTCCCTGTTTTCTCTCTACCTCCCTTTTTGAATAGTGGGGTTACATTCGCTAACCTCAAGTCTGTAGGAACCATTCCAGAATCCAAAGAATTTTGGAAAATGACCACCAATGGATCTACTATTTCTCGGGCATCTTCCTTAAATACTCTGGAATGAAGATTATCCGGCCCTGGAGATTTATCCGACTTCAATCCCATTAATTTCCCCCCAAAACATTTCTTTACTAACACTAATTTCCTTCAGCTCCTCACTAAAACTTGTGTTTCCCCAACTTCCGGTACATTATTCATGTCTCCCTTTGTGAAGACTGAAGCAAAATAAGAATTTAGTTCCTCAGCCATTTCTTTGTTCCTGTTATGAATCCCCCGTCTCTGACTGTAAGGGGCCGACATTAGTTTTTCTCAATCTTTTTCTCTTTACATACCCATAGAAACTTTTACGGTTAGTTTTTATGTTCCCCACTAGCTTACTCTCATATTGTATTCTCCCTTCTTAATCAATCCCTTGGTCTGCCTTTGCTGAATTTTAAACTGTTCCCAAGCCTCAGGTCTATTGCTTTTTCTTGCTAATTTGTATCCCTCTGCTTTGAATCTAATACTATCTCTAATTGCCCTTGTAAGCCATGGTTTGGCCACAGTTCCCTTTCTACTCTTGCGCCAAATAGGAACAAACAACCTTTGGAGTCTGTGTGAAGTCAGCATGTTCTCCCTGTGTCTGTGTGGGTTTCCTCCGGGTGCTCCGGTTTCCTCCCACAAGTCCCGAAAGACGTGCTGTTCAGTGAATTGGACATTCTGAATTCTCCCTCCGTGTACCCGAACAGGCGCCGGAGTGTGGCGACTAGGGGATTTTCACAGTAACTTCACTGCAGTGTTAATGCAAGCCTACTTGTGACAATAAAGATTCTTGTTTATTTCTGTTTGTTTTAGTTCCTTGAATGCTGCAATTGCCTGTCCGCTGTCCTTCCTTTCAGTAATGTTTCCCAGTCCATCATAGCCAGCTCAGACCTCAAACCATCATAGTTACCTTTATTGAGGTTCAGGACCCTGGGGCGGGATTCTCTAATCCCACGGCAGAGTGTCCACACCGCCGTAAAAGCCGTCACGTTTTACGACTGCGTGAGCGGGCCGATGCCAGGACTAATTCTGGCCCCTACAGGGGCCACTCGAGCTGCTGATCCTGGCGCGAGCTAGGCACTGTGGGATCCGCACATGCTCAGTGGCACTGGCGCCAATGCGCACATGCATAGTGCCTTCCTTCAACGCACCGGCAACGACGCAACATGACGCAGTACTACAGGGGCCGGCACGGAAGAAACGAGGCCCCCAGCGAGCGAGGCCGGGCCGCCGATCGGTGAGCCCCGGTTGCGGGCCAGGCCACATCGGAGGCCCCTACACCCCCGCCCCCCCCCCCAGTCCTCCCCCCGACCCTTCAATGCCGCGGTCCCGCCGGCTGAGAGCAGGTGTGGACAGCGTCAGCGGAACTCGCCGTTTTCACGACGGCCGCTCAGCCCATCCAAGATTCGGTGGGCCGGCCATGTAGAGTGGCCCCCGACTGGCACCGCGCCAACCATGCCGCGGCGCCAATGGTGCTAATTCTCCTCTCTGCCAAGAATCGCGTGCCAGCGTTGGGTGTGGCGTGGTGAGATTTCCACTGGTCGTGGGGATTCTCCGGACCGGCCCTGGTCTGAGAGAATCCCGCCCCCACTCTCAGAATCAGCTGCCTTATGATTCACCTTGATAAAGAATTCTACCATATTATGGTCACTCATCCCCAAGGGTTCTCTCACAACCAGATTGCCAAATAATCCTTTCTCATTGCACAACACCCAGTCCCCGATGGCCTGTTCCCCTGTTGGTTCCTCAACACACTGGTCCAGAAAACCACCCCGTACACACTCCAGAAATTCCTCCTCTATTGCACTGTGACTAATTTGACTCACCCAATGAATTTGCAAATTAAAGTCACCCATAATCTCAGATGTTCCTTTATCACACACATCTCTGATTTCCCGTCTGATGCTATTCCCAACATTACCACTGCAGTTTGGGGGTCTGTATACCATCCGTACCAATTTTTTTTGTCCCTTGGTGTTTCTTAACCAGACCCAGACAGATTCCACATTGTCTGTGCTAATATCTTTCCTCAATATTGTATCAATATTTTCTTTAATCAGCAATGCAACTCCACCACCTTTTCCTTTCTGTCTGTCCTTCCTAAACACTGAACATCCCTCAATGTTTAATTCCCATCTTTGTTCACCTTGGAGTCGTGTCTCCGTAATCCCAAATATATCATATCCCTTTACGTCTATCTGCACGACTAATTCATCCATTTTATTTTGAATGCTCTGTGAGTTCAGGTACAAAACCTTAAGGCCAGTCCTTTTAACGTTCCTTGTCCCGTCCCTACTATTTTTTACAGTGTCATTATCTGATACAGGCCCTTGATTTTCTGCCTATCACTTTTCACAATGTACATCGATGATTTGGAGTTGGGGACCAAGGGCAATGTGTCCAAGTTTGCAGACGACACTAAGATAAGTGGTAAAGCAAAAAGTGCAGAGGATACTGGAAGTCTGCAGAGGGATTTGGATAGGCTAAGTGAATGGGCTAGGGTCTGGCAGATGGAATACAATGTTGACAAATGTGAGGTTATCCATTTTGGTAAGAATAACAGCAAAAGGGATTATTATTTAAATGATAAAATATTAAAACATGCTGCTGTGCAGAGAGACCTGGGTGTGCTAGTGCATGAGTCGCAAAAAGTTGGTTTACAGGTGCAACAGGTGATTAAGAAGGCAAATGGAATTTTGTCCTTCATTGCTAGAGGGATGGAGTTTAAGATCAGGGAGGTTCTGCTGCAATTGTATACGGTGTTAGTGAGGCCACACCTGGAGTATTGTGTTCAGTTTTGGTCTCCTTACTTGAGAAAGGATGTACTGGCACTGGAGGGTGTGCAGAGGAGATTCACTAGGTTGATCCCAGAGTTGAGGGGGTTGGATTATGAGGAGAGTTTGAGTAGACTGGGACTATACTCGTTGGAATTTAGAAGGATGAGGGGGGTCTTATAGAAACATATAAAATTATGAAGGGAATAGATAGGATAGATGCGGGCATGTTGTTTCCACTGGTGGGTGAAAGCAGAACAAGGGGGCATAGCCTCAAAATAAGGGGAAGTAGATTTAGACTGAGTTTAGGAGGAACTTCTTCACCCAAAGGGTTGTGAATCTATGGAATTCCTTGCCCAGTGAAGTTGTAGAGGCTCCTTCATTAAATGTTTTTAAGATAAAGATAGATAGTTTTTTGAAGAATAAAGGGATTAAGGGTTATGGTGTTCGGGCGGGAAAGTGGAGCTGAGTCCACAAAAGATCAGCCATGATCTCATTGAATGGTGGATCAGGCTCGAGGGGCCAGATGGCCTACTACTGCTCCTAGTTCTTATGTTCTTATTTCTCGTTCTGTCTTTTTCTCTTGTTCTTGATTCCCCCGCTCTTCCCAGACTGCTTCACTGTGACGCTGACTGTGAGGACACGGTTCCGAGATTGCTTCACTGCGACGCTGACTGCGAGGACACCGTTCCCAGACTGCTTCACTGTGACGCTGACTGCGAGGACACCGTTCCCAGACTGCTTCACTGTGACACTGACTGCGAGGACACCGTTCCCATCTTCCCAGGATAGTTTAACGGCTGAAGAAAGGCAGTTCGAAGGGGATCTGCCTACTGAGGTAATATGGGCTGAAGTTAGAAATATGAAAGGAGCGGTCACATTGTTAGGAGTTTTCTATAGGCCCCCAAATAGTAATAGAGGTGTGGAGGAAGAAATTGCAAAGCAGATTATGGATAGGTGTGGAGGTCTCAGGGTAGATGCCGTGGGTGACTTTAACTTTCCAAATATTGATTGGAACCTCTATAGGTCGAACAGTTCGGATGGGGCAGTTTTTGTACAGTGTGTGCAGGAGGATTTCCTGACACAATATGTGGATAGGCCGACAAGAGGGGGGGTCACATTGGATTTGGTACTGGGTAATGAACCGGGCTAAGTGTTAGATTTGTTTGTGGGAGAGCAGTTTGGAGATAGTGACCACAATTCAGTGTCTTTCACTATTGCAATGGAGAGGGACAGGGCCATACGGCAGGGCAAGGTTTATAATTGGGGGAGGGGTAATTATGATGCGATTAGGCAAGAATTAGGGAGCATAAGATGGGAACAGAAACTGTCAGGGAAAGGCACAAATGAAAAGTGGAGCTTGTTCAAGGAACAAATACTGTTGTGTCCTTGATAGGCATGTCCCTGTCAGGCAGGGAGGAAATGGCCGTGTGAGGGAACCATGGTTCACAAAAGAGGTTGAATGTCTTGTCAAGGGGAAAAAGGAAGCGTCTGTAAGGATGAGAAAACAAGGTTCAGTTGGGTCGCTTGAGGGTCACAAGGTAGCAAGGAATGAGCTAAAAAAAAAGGGCTTAGGAGAGCATGAGAAGTCCTTGGTGGGTCGCATCAAGGAAAACCCCAAGGCTTTTTACTCTTAGGTGAGAAGTAAAGGAATGACCAGGGTGAGGTTAGGGCCGGTCAAGGACAGTAGTGGAACTTGTGCATGGAGTCAGAAGAAATAGGAGAGGCGTTGAATGAATACTTTTCTTCAGTGTTCACCGAGGAGAGGGGCCATGTTTTTGAGGATGAGAGTGTGATACAGGCAGGTAGGCTGGAGGAGGTAGATGTTCTGAGGAAGGATGATTAACAATTTTGAAAAACCTTAGGGTCGACAAGTCCCCTGGGCCAGACGGGATCTATCCAAGGATTCTTTGCGAGGCAAGGGATGAGATTGCAGAGCCTTTGGCTTTGATCTTTGGGTCCTCACTGTCCACTGGGATAGTGCCAGAGGACTGGAGAGTGGCGAATGTTGTTCCTCTGTTCAAGAAAGGGAATAGGAATGACCCTGGTAATTATAGGCTGGTTAGTCTTACTTCGGTGGTTGGTAAGTTAATGGAAAGAGTCCTGAGGGATAGGATTAATGACCATTTGGATTTCGGGCCGGAAAGTGGAACTGAGTCCACAAAAGATCAGCCATGATCTCATTGAATGGCGGAGCAGGCTCGAGGGGCCAGATGGCCCATTCCTGATCCTGGTTTTGATGTTCTTATGATGCAGCTTCATACGTGATAGACAACACGGATTTGTGAAGGGTAGGTCTTGCCTCACAAATTTGATTAAATTCTTTGAGGAGGTAACTAAGTGTGTAGATGAAGATAGAGCAGTTGATGTCATATACATGGATTTCAGTAAGGCGTTTGATAAGGCTCCCATGGTCGGCTTATGAAGAAAGTAAGGAGGTGTGGGACAGAGGGAAATTTGGCCAATTGGATAAGTAACTGGCTATCACATAGAAGACAGAGGGTGGTGGTGGATGGAAAATTTTCAGACTGGAGACCAGTTACCAGCGGTGTACCACAGGGATCAGTGCTGGGTCCTCTGCTATTTGTGATTTTTATCAATGACTTGGAGGAGGGGGCTGAAGGGTGGGTCAGTAAATTTGCTAATGACACTAAGATTGGTGGAGTAGTGGATGAGGTGGAGGGCTGTTGTAGGCTGCAGAGACATTGATAGGATGCAGAGCTGGGCCGATAAATGGCAGATGGAGTTTAACCCTGATAAGTGTGAGGTGATTCATTTTGGTAGAAAAAATTTGAACGCGGATTACAGGGTCAACGGCAGGATGCTGAGGAATGTGGAGGAACAGAGAGATCTTGGGGTTCATGTCCACAGATCTCTGAAGGTTGCCACTAAGTGGATAGAGCCGTGAAGAAGGCCTATAGTGTGTTAGTGTTTATTAACAGGGGGCTTGAGTTTAAGAGCTGCGGGGTTATGCTGCAACTGTACAGGACCCTGGTGAGACCACATTTGGAGTATTGTGTGCAGTTTTGGTCAATTCACTATAGGAAGGATGTGGAAGCATTGGAAAGGGTGCAGAGGAGATTTACCAGGATGCTGCCTGGTTTGCAGGATAGGTCTTATGAGGAAAGGTTGAGGGAGCCAGGGCTTTTCTCATTGGAGTGAAGGAGGATGGGAGGCGACTTAATAGAGGTTTATAAGATGATGAGGGGGATAGATAGAGTGGATGTTCAGAGACTATTTCCTCGGGTGGATGTAGCTGTTACAAGGGGGCGTAACTATAAGATTCAGGGTGGGATATCCGAGGTAGGTTCTTTACTCAGAGAGTGGTTAGGGTGTGGAATGGACTGCCTGCTGTGATAGTGGAGTCGGACACTTTAGGAAATTTCAAGCGGTTATTGGATAGGCACATGGAGCACACCAGAGTGACAGGGAGTGGGATAGCTTGATCTGGGTTTCGTACAAAGCTCGGCACATCATCGGGGCCGAAGGGCCTGTTCTGTGCTGTGCTGTTCTGTGCTTCACTGTGACGCTGATTGTCAGAACACAGTTCCGAGGCTGCTTCACTGTGACGCTGCGAGGACACTGTCTCCAGACTGCTTCACTGTGACACTGACTGTGAGGACACCGTTCCCAGACTGCTTCACTGTGACGCTGACTGCGAGGACTCCGTTCCCAGACTGTTTCACTGTGACGCTGACTGCGAGAACACCGTTCCCAGACTGCTTCACGGTGAGGACACTGTTCGCAGACTGCTTCAGTGTGACGCTAACTATGAGGACACCGTTCCCAGACTGCTTCACTGTGACGCTGACTGCGAGGACACCGTTCCCAGACTGCTTCACTGTGACGCTGACTGCGAGGACACCGTTCCCAGACTGCTTCACTGTGACGCTGACTGCGAGGACATCGTTCCCAGACTGCTTCACTGTGACGCTGACTGCGAGGACACCGTTCCCAGACTGCTTCACTGTGACGCTGACTGTGAGGACACCGTTCCCAGACTGCTTCACTGTGACGCTGACTGCAGGACACCGTTCCCAGACTGCATCACTGAGATGCTGACTGTGAGGACACTGTTCCCAGACTGCTTCACTGTGACGCTGACTGCGAGGACACCGTTCCCAGACTGCTTCACTGTGACGCTGACTGCAGGACACCGTTCCCAGGCTGCTTCACTGTGACGCTGACTGTGAGGACACCGTTCCCAGACTGCTTCACTGTGACACTGACTGTGAGGACACCGTTCCCAGACTGCTTCACTGTGACGCTGACTGTGAGGACACCGTTCCCAGACTGCTTCACTGTGACACTGACTGTGAGGACACCGTTCCCAGACTGCTTCACTGTGACGCTGTGAGGACGCTGTTCCCAGACTGCTTCACTGTGACGCTGACTGTGAGGACACCGTTCCCAGACTGCTTCACTGTGACACTGACTGCGAGGACACCGTTCCCAGGCTGCTACACTGAGATGCTGACTGTGCGGGCACCGTTCCCAGACTGCTTCACTGTGACGCTGACTGCGAGGGCACCGTTCCCAGACTGCTTCACTGTGACGCTGACTGCAGGACACCATTCCCAGACTGCTTTACTGTGATGCTGACTGCAGGACACTGTTCCCAGACTGCTTCACTGAGATGCTGACTGTGCGGACACCGTTCCCAGCCTGCTTCACTGTGATGCTGACTGCAGGACACCGTTCCCAGACTGCTTCACTGAGATGCTGACTGTGCGGACACCGTTCCCAGCCTGCTTCACTGTGATGCTGACTGCAGGACACTGTTCCCAGACTACTTCACTGTGACGCTGACTATGAGAACACCGTTCACAGACTGTTTCACTGTGACGCTGACTGCGAGGACACCGTTCCCAGACTGCTTCACTGTGACACTGACTGTGAGGACACCCTTCCCAGACTGCTTCACTGTGACGCTGACTGCGAGGACACCGTTCCCAGACTACTTCACTGTGACGCTGACTATGAGAACACCGTTCACAGACTGCTTCACTGTGACACTGACTGCAGGACACTGTTCACAGACTGCTTCACTGTGATGCTGACTGCGAGGGCACCGTTCCCAGACTGCTTCACTGTGAGGACACCGTTCCCAGACTGATTGACTGTGACACTGACTGCAGGACACTGTTCCCAGACTGCTTCACTGTGATGCTGAGTGCGAGGACACCGTTCCCAGACTTCTTCACTGTGAGGACACCGTTCCCAGACTGCTTCACTGTGAGGACACCGTTCCCAGACAGCTTCACTGTGACACTGACTGTGAGGACACCCTTCCCAGACTGCTTCACTGTGACGCTGACTGCGAGGACACCGTTCCCAGACTACTTCACTGTGACGCTGACTATGAGAACACCGTTCACAGACTGCTTCACTGTGACACTGACTGCAGGACACTGTTCCCAGACTGCTTCACTGTGACACTGACTGTGAGGACACCCTTCCCAGACTGCTTCACTGTGACGCTGACTGCGAGGACACCGTTCCCAGACTACTTCACTGTGACGCTGACTATGAGAACACCGTTCACAGACTGCTTCACTGTGACACTGACTGCAGGACACTGTTCCCAGACTGCTTCACTGTGACACTGACTGTGAGGACACCCTTCCCAGACTGCTTCACTGTGACGCTGACTGCGAGGACATCGTTCCCAGACTACTTCACTGTGACGCTGACTATGAGAACACCGTTCACAGACTGCTTCACTGTGACACTGACTGCAGGACACTGTTCCCAGACTGCTTCACTGTGACACTGACTGCAGGACACTGTTCCCAGACTGCTTCACTGTGACGCTGACTGCGAGGGCACCGTTCCCAGACTGCTTCACTGTGATGCTGACTGCGAGGGCACCGTTCCCAGACTGCTTCACTGTGAGGACACCGTTCCCAGACTGATTGACTGTGATGCTGACTGCAGGACACTGTTCCCAGACTGCTTCACTGTGATGCTGAGTGCGAGGACACCGTTCCCAGACTTCTTCACTGTGAGGACACCGTTCCCAGACAGCTTCACTGTGACACTGACTGCAGGACACCGTTCCCAGACTGCTTCACCGTGAGGACACCGTTCCCAGACTGATTGACTGTGATGCTGACTGCGAGGACACTGTTCCCAGACTGCTTCACTGTGACGCTGACTGCAGGACACTCTTCCCAGAGTGCTTCACTGAGATGCTGTCTGTGCGGACACCGTTCCCAGACTGCTTCACTGTGACGCTGACTGTGAGGACACTGTTCCCAGACTGCTTCACTGTGACGCTGACTGCAGGACACCGTTCCCAGACTGTTTCACTGTGACGCTGACTGCGAGGGCACCGTTCCCAGACTGTTTCACTGTGACGCTGACTGTGAGAACACCGTTCCCAGACTGTTTCACTGTGACACTGACTGTGAGGACACCGTTCCCAGACTGCTTCACTGTGACGCTGACTGTGAGGACGCCGTTCCCAGACTGCTTCACTGTGACGCTGACTGTGAGGACACCGTTCCCAGACTGCTTCACCGTGAGGACACCGTTCCCAGACTGCTTCACCGTGAGGACACCGTTCCCAGACTGCTTCACTGTGACACTGACTGCAGGACACCGTTCCCAGACTGTTTCACTGTGACGCTGACTGTGAGAACACCGTTCCCAGACTGTTTCACTGTGACACTGACTGTGAGGACACCGTTCCCAGACTGCTTCACTGTGACGCTGACTGTGAGGACGCCGTTCCCAGACTGCTTCACTGTGACGCTGACTGTGAGGACACCGTTCCCAGACTGCTTCACCGTGAGGACACCGTTCCCAGACTGCTTCACCGTGAGGACACCGTTCCCAGACTGCTTCACCGTGAGGACACCGTTCCCAGAAAGCTTCACTGTGACACTGACTGCAGGACACCGTTCCCAGACTGCTTCACTGTGATGCTGACTGCGAGGACACTGTTCCCAGACTGCTTCACTGTGACGCTGACTGCAGGACACTCTTCCCAGAGTGCTTCACTGAGATGCTGTCTGTGCGGACACCGTTCCCGGACTGCTTCACAGTGACGCTGACTGTGAGGACACTGTTCCCAGAGTGCTTCACTGAGATGCTGTCTGTGCGGACACCGTTCCCGGACTGCTTCACTGTGACGCTGACTGTGAGGACACTGTTCCCAGACTGCTTCACTGTGACGCTGACTGCGAGGACACCGTTCCCAGACTGCTTCACTGTGACGCTGACTGCGAGGACACCGTTCCCAGACTGCTTCACTGTGACGCTGACTGCGAGGACACCGTTCCCAGACTGCTTCACTGTGACGCTGACTGCGAGGACACCGTTCCCAGGCTGCTTCACTGTGACGCTGACTGCGAGGACACTGTTCCCAGACTGCTTCACAGTGACACTGACTGTGAGGACACCGTTCCCAGGCTGCTTCACTGTGACGCTGACTGTGAGGACACCGTTCCCAGGCTGCTTCACTGTGACGCTGACTGCGAGGACACTGTTCCCAGACTGCTTCACTGTGATACTGACTGTGAGGACACCGTTCCCAGACTGCTTCACTGCGACGCTGACTGCGAGGACACCGTTCCCAGACTGCTTCACTGCGACGCTGACTGCGAGGACACCGTTCCCAGACTGCTTCACTGTGACGCTGACTGTGAGAACACCGTTCCCAGACTGTTTCACTGTGACACTGACTGTGAGGACACCGTTCCCAGACTGCTTCACTGTGACACTGACTGTGAGGACACCCTTCCCAGACTGCTTCACTGTGACACTGACTGTGAGGACACCGTTCCCAGACTGCTTCACTGTGACGCTGACAGTGAGGACACCGTTCCCAGACTGCTTCACTGTGACGCTGACTGCAGGACACCCTTCCCAGACTGCTTCACTGTGACGCTGACTGCAGGACACCCTTCCCAGACTGCTTCACTGTGACGCTGACTGTGAGGACACCGTTCCCAGACTGCTTCACTGTGACGCTGACTGTGAGGACACCGTTCCCAGACTGCTTCACTGTGAGGACACTGTTCCCAGACTGTTTCACTGTGACACTGACTGCGAGGACACCGTTCCCAGACTGCTTCACTGTGACACTGACTGTGAGGACACCGTTCCCAGACTGTTTCACTGTGACACTGACTGCGAGGACACCGTTCCCAGACTGCTTCACTGTGACGCTGACTGTGAGGACGCCGTTCCCAGACTGCTTCACTGTGACGCTGACTGCGAGGACACCGTTCCCAGACTGCTTCACTGTGACGCTGACTGTGAGGACACCGTTCCCAGACTGCTTCACTGTGAGGACACCGTTCCCAGACTGCTTCACTGTGACGCTGACTGCGAGGACACCGTTCCCAGACTGCTTCACTGTGACACTGACTGTGAGGACACCGTTCCCAGACTGTTTCACTGTGACGCTGACTGCAGGACACCGTTCCCAGACTGCTTCACTGTGATGCTGACTGCAGGATACCGTTCCCAGACTGTTTCACTGTGACACTGACTGCGAGGGCACCGTTCCCAGACTGCTTCACTGTGACGCTGACTGCGAGGGCACCGTTCCCAGACTGCTTCACTGTGACACTGACTGCAGGACACTGTTCCCAGACTGCTTCACTGTGAGGACACCGTTCCCAGACTGCTTCACTGTGACGCTGACTCTGAGGACACTGTTCCCAGACTGCATCACTGTGACACTGACTGCAGGACACTGTTCCCAGACTGCTTCACTGTGACGCTGACTGCAGGACACCGTTCCCAGACTGCTTCACTGTGACACTGACTGCAGGACACTGTTCCCAGACTGCTTCACTGCGAGGAAACTGTTCCCAGGCTGCTTCACTGTGACGCTGACTGCAGGACACTGTTCCCAGGTGAGAGTACAATGTTGGTAAATGTGAGGTCATCTATTTTGAGAGGAATAACAACAAAATGGACTATTATTTAAATGGTAATAAATGTCAGCATGCTGCTGTGCAGACGGAGCTGCTTTGCTGTGTGGTGTAGGTTGGTTAGAGGTCAGACTCCAGCTGACAGCACAATCCTCCCATTGCCTCCCCAGCACCCTGCAGACTGCACAAAGCCACTTTCCTTTCAATCTCTCACAGTGGGAGTGTCTGTCCTCGATAAAGCCCCATTGGCTAAAGCAGGATAATACCTGCCACTGATATAGTCTGACTGCTTCATTCTTCAATAACAAATTCCTCTGGAATTCCCAGTTCCAGAAACCTTAATTATACAAAGTAAAATTCTAGCTGAAAGATCTCATCAAAAAGAAGAACGGTAAGAAGTCTTACAACACCAGGGCAAAGTCCAACAGGTTTGTTTCGATGTCACTTGCTTTCGGAGCGCTGCTCCTTCCTCAGGTGAATGAACAGGTCTGTTCCAGAAACACATATATAGACAAATTCAAAGATGCCAAACAATGCTTGGAATGCGAGCATTAGCAGGTGATTAAATCTTTACAGATCCAGAGATGGGGTAACCCCAGGTTAAAGAGGTGTGAATTGTACCAAGCCAGGACAGTTGGTAGGATTTCGCAGGCCAGATGGTGGGGGATGAATGTAATGCGACATGAATCCCAGGTCCCGGCTGAGGCCGCACTCGTGTGTGCGGAACTTGGCTAAAAGTTTCTGCTCGGCGATTCTGCGTTGTCGCGCGTCCTGAAGGCCGCCTTGGAGAACGCTTACCCGGAGATCAGAGGCTGAATGCCCTTGACTGCTGAAGTGTTCCCCGACTGGAAGGGAACATTCCTGCCTGGCGATTGTCATGCGATGTCCATTCATTCGTTGTCAACGTTGGCTGAGTCACACGACTGTGTACCGCATACCTGGTGGGTGGTGTTCTCACGTGTAATAGTGGTATCCATGTCGATGATCTGGCACGTCTTGCAGAGATTGCCATGGCAGGGTTGTGTGGTGTCGTGGTCACTGTTCTGAAGGCTGAGTAGTTTGCTGACCACGACACCACACAACCCTGCCATGGCAATCTCTGCAAGACGTGCCAGATCATCGACATGGATACCACTATTACACGTGAGAACACCACCCACCAGGTACACGGTACACACTCGTGCGACTCGGCCAACGTTGTCTACCTCATACGCTGCAGGAAAGGATGTCCCGAAGCGTGGTACATTGGCGAGACCATGCAGACGCTGCGACAACGAATGAACGGACATCGCGCGACAATCACCAGGCAGGAATGTTCCCTTCCAGTCGGAGAACACTTCAGCAGTCAAGGGCATTCAGCCTCTGATCTCCGGGTAAGCGTTCTCCAAGGCGGCCTTCAGGACGCGCAACAACGCAGAATCGCCGAGCAGAAACTTATAGCCAAGTTCCGCACACATGAGTGCGGCCTCAACCGGGACCTGGGATTCATGTCGCATTACATTCATCCCCCACCATCTGGCCTGCGAAATCCTACCAACTGTCCTGGCTTGAGACAATTCACACCTCTTTAACCTGGGGTTACCCCATCTCTGGATCTGTAAAGATTTAGTCACCTGCTAATGCTCGCATTCCAAGCATTGTTTGGCATCTTTGAATTTGTCTATATATGTGTTTCTGGAACAGACCTCTTCATTCACCTGCGGAAGGAGCAGTGCTCCGAAAGCTAGTGACATCGAAACAAACCTGTTGGACTTTAACCTGGTGTTGTAAGACTTCGTACTGTGCTCACCCCAGTCCAACGCCGGCATCTCCACATCATTTAGAAAAATGGCCACAGTCTATCATTGCCTTTGGTGAGCTGTGATTGGCTAGACTAGGTTGTATTATCAAACTCTGATTGGCTGCTGTATTTGTTGTGACAGATGTGCGGTGCATTTATTGGGGTTTGGGAGCCACGTGAACAGCCGGACCGAGGATAACGATGACTCAGCTCTGCACATTGCTGCAAGGTTTGGTCTGGAGGAGCATGTGACCTTGTACCTTGAACATGGAGCTTCCATCAACCGGATGAATGACTGTGGGCAGATGCCACTGCACTGTGTGTGTGCACAGTCCCATGGCAAGGAGGATGCGGAGAGATATTACCGGGTATGTAAGCGGCTGATTGACCACGGGGGGAGTGTAGCAGCTTTGGATGAGGAGAAACAGTCGGCGCTGCACCTCGCCTGTCGCACAGCCAACTACCGGGTGGTGGATCTGCTCCTCCGCAAGGGAATCGATGTCAACCGCATGGACTATGGTGGGAATGCACCTATGCATAAAGCATTACAAGCCGTAGCTTACAGGCTGGAGCATGAACCTGAACGCACAGTCCGATCCCTCTTAAACTACGGCTCAATCCGCATCTGGCCAGGTGCAATCCCTAAGGTGAGATAAACGTCCCTTGTGATTGGTCAGTGTACATATGTCTATGGTGGCTGATATGTGTGTGTTTTTCTGTGTATTTTTGGTGTGTCGATTGTCATGTGATCACAATCCCGATTCTGCAGCGGGACTCAGTCCTCCTTCAATAGATCAATTGATCAGCAGACCAACAGGTCAGGTTTTGGGGCAGAATTTCAAAGGGAGGGTGTGTACGGATATGAAACAGGCATTCCGCATATCCAGCTGCAGAGCTGACCATGTGCAGCTCAGTAAGACACGGAGCCAGAGCGGCTCAGAGAACAAAAGATCTTGAATGAACCAGACCACTGAAGTAAGCAAAGGGGGAGAGCTTCCCGATACCATGTACGATGGCACGCTGGGCTCCCGATACCATGTACGATGGCACGCTGGGCTCCCGATACCATGTACGATGGCACGCTGGGCTCCCAATACCATGTACGATGGCACGCTGGGCTCCCAATACCATGTACGATGGCACGCTGGGCTCCCAATACCATGTACGATGGCACGCTGGGCTCCCAATACCATGTACGATGGCACGCTGGGCTCCCGATACCATGTGCGATGGCACGCTGGGCTCCCGATACCATGTGCGATGGCACGCTGGGCACCCGATACCATGTACGATGGCACGCTGGGCACCCGATACCATGTACGATGGCACGCTGGGCTCCCGATACCATGTACGATGGCACGCTGGGCTCCTGATACCATGTACGATGGCACGCTGGGCTCCCGATACCATGTACGATGGCACGCTGGGCTCCCGATACCATGTGCGATGGCACGCTGGGCACCCGATACCATGTACGATGGCACGCTGGGCTCCCGATACCATGTGCGATGGCACGCTGGGATCCCGATACCATGTACGATGGCACGCTGGGCACCCGATACCATGTACGATGGCACGCTGGGCTCCCGATACCATGTACGATGGCACGCTGGGCTCCTGATACCATGTACGATGGCACGCTGGGCTCCCGATACCATGTACGATGGCACGCTGGGCTCCCGATACCATGTGCGATGGCACGCTGGGCACCCGATACCATGTACGATGGCACGCTGGGCTCCCGATACCATGTACGATGGCACGCTGGGCTCCCGATACCATGTACGATGGCACGCTGGGCTCCCGATACCATGTACGATGGCACGCTGGGCTCCCGATACCATGTACGATGGCACGCTGGGCTTCCCGATACCATGTACGATGGCACGCTGGGCTCCCGATACCATGTACGATGGCACGCTGGGCTCCCGATGCCATGTACGATGGCACGCTGGGCTCCCGATACCATGTACGATGGCATGCTGGGCTCCTGATACCATGTACGATGGTACGCTGGGCTCCCGATACCATGTACGATGGCACGCTGGGCTCCCGATACCATGTACGATGGCACGCTGGGCTCCCGATACCATGTACGATGGCACGCTGGGCTTCCCGATACCATGTACGATGGCACGCTGGGCTCCCGATACCATGTACGATGGCACGCTGGGCTCCCAATACCATGTACGATGGCACGCTGGGCTCCCGATACCATGTACGATGGCATGCTGGGCTCCTGATACCATGTACGATGGTACGCTGGGCTCCCGATACCATGTACGATGGCACGCTGGGCTCCCGATACCATGTACGATGGCACGCTGGGCTCCTGATACCATGTACGATGGCACGCTGGGCTCCCGATACCATGTACGATGGCACGCTGGGCTTCCCGATACCATGTACGATGGCACGCTGGGCTCCCGATACCATGTACAATGGCACGCTGGGCTCCTGCGATAAGGACTCAGGAACTGGACGTCATGGTCAGAAAGATTCCATTTTTAAATTCCAGTCAATGACATTTTGGAAGAGATTAAGGCCCCTGAATTCCGAAGTACAGTTAGAAGCAAAACTTTTAATTTGTTAAGAAGCTTAATTCAGCCCGAGGTCCCCAGAGATAAGAATTGCTTAAAACATTAGAAGATAGGGCAGCACGGTGGTGCAGTGGTTAGCACTGCTGCCTCACGGCGCCGAGGTCCCAGGTTCGATCCCGGCTCTGGGTCACTGTCCGTGTGGAGTTTGCACATTCTCCCCGTGTCTGCGTGGGCTTCGCCCCCACAACCCAAAGATGTGCAGGGTAGGTGGATTGGCCACGGCAAATTGCCCCTTAATTGGAAAAAATTAATTTGGCACTCTAAATTTATATTTTTAAAAAATTAGAAGATCATTATTCACAAAAGCCCCTGATTATTGGGGAGACGTTTCGATTTCATAGAAGGAATCAGTTTGAAGGGGAAAATATTTGCAGCTCATCGCAAACCCTGAAGTCATAGAATTTTTTTTTTCATAGAATTTACGTGCAGAAGGCCATTCAGCCCATCGAGTCTGCACCGGCTCTTGGAAAGAGCACCCTACCCAAGGTCAACACCTCCACCCTATCCCCATAACCCAGTAACCCCACCCAACACTCAGGGCAATTTTGGACACTAAGGGCAATTTATCATGGCCAATCCACCTAACCTGCACATCTTTGGACTGTGGGAGGAAACCGGAGCACCCGGAGGAAACCCACGCACACACGGGGAGGATGTGCAGACTCCGCACAGACAGTAACCCAAGCTGGGAATCGAACCTGGGACCCTGGAGCTGTGAAGCAATTGTGCTTGAAGGGTTTTGCAAATTTGGCGATTTGTTAGATGATCGTTATTAGAGATCATAATTCGAGATTGTTTAGCGTGTGGTTTGAAAAACGAGGCCATTCAAAGAAGGTTATTAACAGAACGTATTCTAAGTCTGATGACTGCATTAGATATTGCTGGTTCCATGGAGCACACAGCTGAGGAGGTTTCCCAGCTTTGAGCAAGCACGAAGATCCATAAACTGGCTGCCACCCAGAGAATGCCCAGACGTGTCATCGCTGTGCAAAAAAGGGCCGTTGACAGGCTGACTGCTGGAGCAAGAACCGCAATGTCAGAACAGGCTGCACAACACGAGCTCGCTGGAGTAAAATAACTTCTCCAGAGGACAACACGCAAAGGAAGACACAGAATTCAAAGAAGAAACAAACCAAATTCAACTATGAAAATCCATAATGTGGAAAAAGAATAACTGCAATGAGACTAAAGCAATGAATTCTGCTGAAGAATTGAAGTTGAGCGTGCTCACAGTCCAGGGTGATTCACAATAGTTCTGGGTAGTGCCAAAACTGAATGCAGAACCGGTTAAAATGGAGGTCGATATGGGGCTGCCATCTCAATAATTACTGAGACCATCTATGAACGGAAACTTAACCACCTGCCTTTCAACCAGCAGGTGTGATTGTGAGGACCTATACTGAGGAAATAGCGCCTGAGTGGACAAACCACAAAGGTACCACTCCATGTGGTTCCAGAAGGTTTTCCAGTTTGCTTTGGCCACTCTTGGCTGGAAAGGATTAAACAGAATTGGAGCTCTGTCAGACTTACTGACCGACATGGAAAAGCACGGCAGTATTTTTGACGACACACTGGGGTTCGTGAAAGGTGTACAGGTGTCCCAGCCATGGTTTGGAGGTCAGGGTTCCGAAAACTCCAAAGTATATCATGGAGTCCACCTGACCTACAACTGTTTATAGATTGTGGTTACGGGGAGCACAAGGGCCCACTTTACAGGTGTTATTGAACGGAGGCCTTCAGCACATTTAATCAAAAACAAAGTCTATTCTACAAATTTAGTTAACATTTTTAGAAACACAGGAAGCATTTTATCAACTACCAACATAAATACCCCACACAGCTACAGTGCTCTATGTATAACCTTAATAAATTTCCCCCTTTAATTGTTCCAATTTAATAACAAGATCCCATAAACCAGAAAACCCTTTTGAAAGATGTGGCCCAGCACATAGAACTCAGACCTGGTATGGACGCTCCTGTTTTCTTTCCAAAACAGCAGGTTTAAATTCCTTCCAGAAAACAGTTATTTATTTTCAAGTTATCGAGCAGTCTGGAAACAGCTTTTATAAAAACCTGCTTTCAACCTGTGCAGAATAAAACCAGTTCAAACTCAAAGCGAAAGTAAAATCAACTCCCAGAGCCACAGCCCAGCTCCACCCATACAATGACATCACTGAAGCCATGTGATAAGACAAAAACATTTCTTAAAGGGACACTTCCATGCCAGGTGAAAGTGATCACAATTCAGTTAGATTCAGCATTACCCTGGAAAAGGGCAGAGATGAAGCAGGAGTAGAAATATTGAACTGGGGGAAGGCAGATTTTGTCGAAATGAGAAGGGACTTGGCTGAGGAGGACTGGCCAGCACTGCTCGAGGATAAACCAGTGGCAAACCAGTGGGAAGCACTAAAAGGAGACATTCTAAAGGTGCAAAGTAGACATGTCCCTCCAAAAATAAGAGTGGTCCTGCCAAATCTAGACCCCCCAGTTGTCTACAGGAATACAGAGGAATTTCAAACAGAAAAAGAAAGCGTACAATAGGCATAAAGAACTCAGCAATGTAGATTGACGAGTATAGCAAGTGTAGGGACAAAGTCATAAATGCAATGAGCAAATCAAAGAGACGGCATGAAAAAGATTTGCAAGTAAAGTTAAAGAAAACCCAAAGATGTTTCACCAATATATTAATGGTAAAAGGTTAGTTCAGGAAAAAGAGGGACCTATCAGAGATGAAGAAGGGAACTTGTGTGTAGATCAGAGGCTACGGAAGGGTTTTAAATGAACATTTTGTCTCCGTGTTTACAAAGGAAGTGGATGATGCAGATATAATCGTCCAGGAGGAACTCTGAGATACTGGATGGGATAAAGAGGAAGTACTCAAAGGATTGCAACCCTTGAAAGCTGATAAGTCACCAGGGTCAGATGGATTGTCGCTGGCTGCCCTTGCAATTGGAAAATTGTTTCAAGTGTTGTTCCACAGGGCTCGGTGTTGGGCCCTGACTGTTAGTGTTATATATTAACGATTAGGATGCGAACGCGGGGGGCACGATTGGGAAATTTGCAGATGACACAAAGATTGGCCAAGTGGTGGACAGAGTAGAGGAAGCTACAATCTCCAGAATGATATCGATGGGTTGGTGGAGTGGGCGATAAAGTGGCAGCTGGAATTTAACACCGAGAAGTATGAGGTCAGCATTGAGGGAGGTTGAACAGTTGTAGGGAGGACACAATAAATGGGATATACTAAGAGGGGGAGATGAAGTGAGAGATCTTGGCGTACAGATACACAGGTCCCTAAAGGCAGCAGTTCAAGTAGACAAGATTGTTAAGAAAGCTTATGGAATGCTCTCCTTCATTGGCAGAGGTATAGAATATAAAAGTAAGGATATGAAGTTGGAATTGTATAAAACACCGGTGAGGCCACAACTGGAGTATTGTGGGCAGTTCTGGTCGCCACATTACAGGGAGGATGTTATTGCGCTGGCGAGAGAGCAGAGGAGGTTTACAAGAATGTTGCCAGGGCTGGAAAAGTGTGAGCACAGATTGGATAGAATCATAGAATCCCTCCAGTGCAGAAGGTGGGATTAGAAAGGACACCTGGGTGTCCTCGGGCTGGCATGGACAGGATGGGCTGAATGGCCTCCTTCTGTGGGTTGTAACTTTTCTTTTTATTCATGTTTTATCGGGTTTTTTGGTGTACAAAACAAATATAAATCCGAACAGAACAATGAGAGTTACGCAAGACAGTACATGGGGAGAAATACTCAAATTATTTCCATCGAGATTGGTTTCAACTATTTCCATGGACATGTCGCAGTTTCCCCTTTCCATTCTTTTATCCTTTCCTCACAGTGTTCGCCGAGGCAGTTGTGGTCCCTTGCGTTTTGCTCCCTCTCTTTTTCCCCCCTGGTTCCCGCCGTTCTTACCCCTGCCCCCCCCCTCCCTTGTGCCCCCTGGTTCTCCAGTTCGGTTTGGTTGAGTTCCTTGTTTCCCTGACCACCCCCCTCTTTCTCTCTCCCCCCCCCCCCCCCCACCTTACTTCGCTTCTGTGTCATGCTATCTTCTCCTGGTCTTTGGCTTCCTAGTTGTTGGCTACAAACAGGTCTTGGAACAGTTGGGTGAATGGCTCCCACGTTCTGTGGAAGTCTTTTTCCGATCCTCGGATGGTGAATTTGATTTCCTCCATTTGGAGAGATTCCGAGAGGTCGGACAGCCAGTCTGCGGCTTTGGGTGGTGCTGCTGACTGCCAGCCGAACAGGATTCTACGGCGGGCGATCAGGGAGGCAAAGGCAAGGGCGTCCGCCCTCCTCCCCAGGAATAGATCTGGCTGGTCTGATACCCCGAAGACCGCCACTTTCGGGCATGGCTCCACCCTCACCCCCACCACTTTGCTCCTTCGGGTTCTGGTCAAGTGGGCTCTATGTACCACTTTTAGCTGCGTTACGCCTTGCACATACGGAGGTAGAGTTGACCCTGTGCTGTGCTTCGCTCCAGAATCCCCACCCTATTTCGAACCCTACATCCTCCACCCACTTCTCACTTGTTTGTGCTGTAACGTGTCTATGGCTCTATGATATATTAATTAACGGCACAAATGAGCAAGAACATTTACTGACTTCGCAGCTTCACTGAAATGACTTCAAATGCTTGAGCTTCATGTCAGGAAAGATAAATGTGATTTCTCCCAGACATCAATTCAATATCTTGGACGTGTAATTGACAGTAAGGCTCTGCTTAAAGCATCTAAAACAAATGGAAGCCATTATGGAGGCTCCACGGGGAAAAAAACATCACTCATCTTGAGCAGTCCTCGGGTTAATCTTCCACGATGGAAAATTTGTCCAGAATCTGTCCTAGCAAACGGACACCGGAATACGGAAAAGAAAATCAATCTGCAAAAGAATCACTGGTTTGGAAATCAAGTTGTTTCTGGACGTGACCTTGGCTGCAGTTGTTTTTAGCTGCTCCTGGCAGCTCAGTGTCCTATCTAAGGTCACTCTGAGGTACGTTGGGATTGGGTGGTGATTTAACTTGTAGCCATTCATTTAGATGTTAAGCAGACAACTCAAAGGTTGGTGGAGTTGCGGATAGTGAAGAGGATTGTCAGAGGATACAGCAGAATATAAACTGGCTGCAGTCTTGGGTGGAGAAATGGCAGATGGAGTTGAATCTGGATAAGTCTGAGGGAATGCACTTTGGAAGGTCCAATGCATGTAGGAATTACACAATAAATGATAGAACTCTCATGATTACTGACAGGCAAAGAGGTCTGGGCGTGCATGTCCACCGATCACTGAAAATCACAATGCATGTGGATAAGGTGGTCAAGAAGGCATACGGCATGCTGGCCTTCACTGGCATTGAATATAAAAATTGGCAAATCATGTTGCAGCTGTACATGACCTTAGTTAGGCCTCATTTGGAGTATTGTGTACAATTTTGGTCACCACACTACCAGATGGATGTGGAGGCTTTGGAGAGGGTACAGAAGTGGTTTACTAGGATGTTGCCTGGTAGGGAGGGCATTAGCTATGAGGAGAGGTTGGATAAACACGGTCTGTTCTCACTGGAAGGACGGAGGTTGAGAGGCGACCTGATAGATGTCTACATGATTATGAGTGGCATGGACAGAGTGGATAGACAGATGCTCTTTCCTAGGGTAGGAGAGTCCAGTACGAGGGGACATAAGGTTAAAGTGCGTGGGGAAAAGTTTAGAACAGATGTGCGAGGCAAGTTTTTTACTCAGAGGGGGGTAAATATCTGGAACGTGCTGCCTGGGGAGGTGGTGGGAGCCGGTACGATAGCAGAATTTAAGGGACATCTAGACAAATATATGAATAGGGTGGGACTGGAAGGATACGAACTCCGTAAGTGCAGACGGTTTTAGTTTAGGCAGGTACCATGGTCGGCACAGGTTTGGACGGTCGTAGCGCCTGTTCCGGTGCTGTATTGTTCTTTGTTCTTTGGCTTTTGCCTACCCTCCAATCCAGGCAGCATCCTGGTAAATCTCCTTTGCACCCTTTCCAATGCTTCCACATCCTTCCCATAATGAGGTGACCAGAACTGCACGCAATACTCCAGATGTGGTCTCACCAGGGTCATGTACAGCATAACCCCGCGGCTCTCAAACTCAATCCCCCTGTTAATAAACACTAACACACTATAGGCCTTCTTCACGGCTCTATCCACTTGAGTGGCAACCTTCAGAGATCTGTGGACTTGAACCCCAAGATCTCTCTGTTCCTCCACATTCCTCAGAACCCTGCCGTTGACCCTGTAATCCGCATTCAAACTTGTCCTACCAAAATGAATCACCTCGCACTTATCAGGGTTAAACTCCATCTGCCATTTTCCAGCCCAGCTCTGCATCCTATCAATGTCTCTTTGCAGCCTACAACAGCCCTCCACCTCGTCCTCTACTCCACCAATCTTGGTGTCATCAGCAAATTTACTGACCCACCCTTCAGCCCCCTCCTCCAAGTCATTGATAAAAATCACAAATAGCAGAGGACCCAGCACTGATCCCTGTGGTACACCGCTGGTAACTGGTCTCCAGTCTGAAAATTTTCCATCCACCACCACCCTCTGTCTTCTATGTGATAGCCAGTTACTGATCCAATTGGCCAAATTTCCCTCTATCCCACACCTCCTTACTTTCTTCATCAGCCGACCATGGGGAACCTTATCAAACGCCTTACTAAAATCCATGTATACAACATCAACTGCTCGATCTTCATCTACACACTTAGTTACCTCCTCAAAGAATTTAATCAAATTTGTGAGGCAAGATTTATCCTTCACGAATCCGTGTTGACTATCCCGGATTAAGCTGCATCTTTCCAAATGGTCACTAATCCTATCCCTCAGGGCCCTTTCCATTAACTTACCAACCACCGAAGTAAGACTAACCGGCCTATAATTACTAGGGTCATTCCTATTCCCTTTCTTGAACAGAGGAACAACATTCGCCTCTCTCCAGTCTTCCGGCACTATCCCCGTGGACAGTGAGGACACAAAGATCAAAGCCAAAGGCTCTGCAATCTCATTCCTTGCCTCCCAAAGAATCCTAGGATATATCCCATCTGGCCCAGGGGACTTGTCGACCCGAAGGTTTTTCAAAATTGCTAATACATCCTTCCTCAGAACATCTACCTCCTCCAGCCTACCCACCTGTATCACACTCTCATCCTCAAAAACATGCCTCCTCTCCTTTGTGAACACTGAAGAAAAGTATTCATTCAACGCCTCACATATTTCTTCTGACTCCATGCACAAGTTCCCACTACTGTCCTTGACCGGCCCTATCCTCACCCTGGTCATTCTTTTACTTCTCACCTAAGAGTAAAAAGCCTTGGGGTTTTCCTTGATCCAACCCGCCAAGGACTTCTCATACCCCCTCCTAAGCCCTTTTTTTAGCTCATTCCTTGCTACTTTGTAACCCTCAAGCGACCCAACTGAACCTTGTTTTCTCATCCTTACATACGCTTCCTTTTTCCTCTTGACAAGACATTCAACCTCTTTTGTGAACCATGGTTCCCTCACACGGCCATTTCCTCCCTGCCTGACAGGGACATACCTATCAAGGACACAACAGTATTTGTTCCTTGAACAAGCTCCACTTTTCATTTGTGCCTTTCCCTGACAGTTTCTGTTGCCATCTTATGCTCCCTAATTCTTGCCTAATCGCATCATAATTACCCCTCCCCCATTATAAACCTTGCCCTGCCGTATGGCCCTGTCCCTCTCCATTGCAATAGTGAAAGACACCGAATTGTGGTCACTATCTCCAAAGTGCTCTCCCACAAACAAATCTAACACTTAGCCCGGTTCATTACCCAGTACCAAATCCAATGTGGCCTCCCCTCTTGTCGGCCTATCCACATATTGTGTCAGGAAACTCTCCTGCACACACTGTACAAAAACTGCCCCATCCGAACTGTTCGACCTATAGAGGTTCCAATCAATATTTGGAAAGTTAAAGTCACCCATGACAACTACTCTTAGACCTCCACACCTATCCATAATCTGCTTTGCAATTTCTTCCTCCACATCTCTATTACTATTTGGGGGCCTATAGAAAACTCCTAACAACGTGACCGCTCCTTTCCTATTTCTAACTTCAGCCCATATTACCTCAATAGGCAGATCCCCTTCAAACTGCCTTTCTGCAGCCGTTAAACTATCCTTGATTAACAATGCTACTCCTCCACCTCTTTTACCACCTTCCCTACTCTTACTGAAACATCTATACCCCAGAACTTCCAACAACCATTCCTGTCCCTGTTCTAACCGTGTCTCCGTAATGGCCACAACATCGTAGTCCCAAGTACCAATCCACGCTCCAAGTTCACCTACCTTATTCCGGATGCTCCTTGCATTGAAGTAGACACACTTCAATCCACCTTTCTGTCTGCCGGTACACTCCTGCGACCTTGATACCCTCCTCAGTACCTCACTACTCTCAACACTGGCTTCTGCACTACAGCTCGTTTACCCTGCCCCCTGACAAATTAGTTTAAACCCCCCCCCGAAGAGCCGTAGCAAATTTCCCTCCCAGGATATTGGTGCCCCTCTGGTTCAGGTGCAAACCGTCCTGTCTGTACAGGTCCCACCTTCCCCAGAATGTGCTCCAATTATCCACGTACCTGAAACCCTCCCTCCTACACCATCCCTGCAGCCACGTGCAACATCGTGGGCCGAAGGGCCTGTACTGCGCTGTATTGTTCTATGTTCTATGTTCTATGTTCTATGTTCTATGAGACAGGATCTACTCCCATTTGGAAGCAAATGGACGTATTAGTGAGAGGCAGCACGGTTTTGTGAAGGGGAGGTCGTGTCTCACTAACTTGATAGAGTTTTTCGAGGAGGTCACTAAGATGATTGATGCAGGTAGGGCAGTGGATGTTGTCTATATGGACTTCAGTAAGGCCTTTGACAAGGTCCCTCATGGTAGACTAGTACAAAAGGTGAAGTCACACGGGATCAGGGGTGAGCTGGCAAGGTGGATACAGAACTGGCTAGGCCATAGAAGGCAGAGAGTAGCAATGGAAGGATGCTTTTCTAATTGGAGGGCTGTGACCAGTGGTGTTCCACAGGGATCAGTGCTGGGACCTTTGCTCTTTGTAGTATATATAAATGATTTGGAGGAAAATGTAACTGGTCTGATTAGTAAGTTTGCAGACGACACAAAGGTTGGTGGAATTGCGGATAGCGATGAGGACTGTCGGAGGATACAGCAGGATTTAGATTGTTTGGAGACTTGGGCGGAGAGATGGCAGATGGAGTTTAATCCGGACAAATGTGAGGTAATGCATTTTGGAAGGTCTAATGCAGGTAGGGAATATACAGTGAATGGTAGAACCCTCAAGAGTATTGAAAGTCAAAGAGATCTAGGAGTACAGGTCCACAGGTCATTGAAAGGGGCAACACAGGTGGATAAGGTAGTCAAGAAGGCATACGGCATGCTTGCCTTCATTGGCCGGGGCATTGAGTATAAGAATTGGCAAGTCATGTTGCAGCTGTATAGAACCTTAGTTAGGCCACACTTGGAGTATAGTGTTCAATTCTGGTCGCCACACTACCAGAAGGATGTGGAGGCTTTAGAGCGGGTGCAGAAGAGATTTACCAGAATGTTGCCTGGTATGGAGGGCATTAGCTATGAGGAGCGGTTGAATAAACTCGGTTTGTTCTCACTGGAACAAAGGAGGTTGAGGGGAGACCTGATAGAGGTATACAAAATTATGAGGGGCATAGACAGAGTGGATAGTCAGAGGCTTTTCCCCAGGGTAGAGGGGTAAATTACTAGTGGGCATAGGTTTAAGGTGAGAGGGGCAAGGTTTAGAGTAGATGTACGAGGCAAGTTTTTTACGCAGAGGGTAGTGGGTGCCTGGAACTCGCTACCGGAGGAGGTGGTGGAAGCAGGGACGATAGTGACATTTAAGGGGCATCTTGACAAATACATGAATAGGATGGGAATAGAGGGATACGGACCCAGGAAGTGTAGAAGATTGTAGTTTAGTCGGGCAGCATGGTCGGCACGGGCTTGGAGGGCCGAAGGGCCTGTTCCTGTGCTGTACATTTCTTGTTCTTGTTCTTGTTCTTTATCTGCACTCTCTCCCTGTTCCTCACCTCGCTAGCACGTGGCACCGGCAACAAACCAGATGCCAACTCCTGCTCTCCCTCCTTCCCTTCTGAGCCACAGGGACGGACTCAGTGCTGGAGATCCGGTCACCGTGGGTTACCCCTGGTAAGTCCCCCCCCCACCCCCCCACCCCCCAACAGTATCCAAAGCGGTATACTTGTTACTAAGGGGAACGACCACAGGGGATCCCTGTACTGACTGCTTCCTCCCAGCCCCTCTCACCGTCACCCATCTATCTTCATTCTTCGGAGTAACTACATCCCTGAAGCTTCTATCCATGACCACC
This sequence comes from Scyliorhinus torazame, assembly GCF_047496885.1. Lineage (NCBI taxonomy): Eukaryota > Metazoa > Chordata > Chondrichthyes > Carcharhiniformes > Scyliorhinidae > Scyliorhinus > Scyliorhinus torazame. The sequence goes on along the minus strand of NC_092717.1, from coordinate 254,160,453 downwards.
TCTGCCTCCCGAATGATCCAAAGTTCTTCCAGCTCCAGTTCCCTGATGCGGTTTCTGAGGAGCTGGAGATGGGTGCACTTCCCACAGGTGAAATCAGCAGTGACACTGACGGCATCCCCCACCTCAAACATTCTGCAGGAGGAACATTGCACTGCCTTCCCTGCCAGCCCTCTCGATCATTTGTGGTAAAAACAAGAAAAAGAAAGGAAGAGCTTACCTGATAATCACTCACCCCCTTAGGTTAGAGGAGGTGGAAGGGTGGGAGACACAACAAGTGTAGTGTCTCAGGTTTAGCAGCTGGCCAACTTTAAAAAAAAATAATTTTGATTCAAATTTTCACAAAATATCAACAACAAAATACAAAAAGAAAAGAGCAACCCCCCCCCCCCCCCTCCATATACATAAATAATAAACTAACAACGTGCATCAACACAAAGGCAGAAATACACACCCATTCAAGAAAAACGAAAAACGAACCAAACTCCCCGCCACCCCCCCCGGGTTGCTGCCGCTGCTGACCATTGTCTATCGTTCTGCCAGGAAGTCTAGGAACGGTTGCCACCGCCTGAAGAACCCTTGTACCGATCCCCTCAAGGTGAATTTCACCCTCTCCAATTGAATAAACCCCGCCATATCGCTGATCCAGGATTCCACGCTTGGGGGCCTCGCATCCTTCCACTGAAGAAGAATCCTTCACCGAGCTACCAGGGACGCAACGGCTAGAATTCCGGCCTCTTTCGTCTCCTGCACTCCCGGCTCCCCTGCAACCCCAAATATTGCGAGCCCCCAGCCCGGCTTGACCCTGGAACCTACCACCCTCGACACTGTCCTTGCTACACCCTTCCAAAGGTCCTCCAACGCTGGGCATGCCCAGAACATGTGGGTGTGGTTTGCTGGGCTCCCTGAGCACCGAGCACACCTGTCCTCGCACCCAAAGAACCGGCTTATCCTTGCCCCGGTCATGTGAGCCCTATGCAGCACCTTAAACTGTATGAGGCTGAGCCTCGCGCACGTGGAGGAAGAGTTCACCCTCCCAGGGCACAGCCAGCCAACTTTAATACAGGTAAAAATAAAACACTTAACCAGCAACCACTGCGCCCCACACTATAACAGCAATCAGCTGTTATGGGCCGTGCAAACAATTTAAATCTTATCTACTTACCCAGCAGTCACTGTGTCCTCACTCCGACAGGATTCAGATGGAAACCCCCAAAGGTAAGTTATTTAAAATTCACTCACCTTCCCAGCAAGCACTCAGCAACCACTGCGTCCCGCATTGTAACAGCAATCAGCTAATGTGGGCCCGCGCAAACAATTTAAATCTGTACTACTTACCCAGCAGTCACTCTGTTCTTGTCAGATGGCCTGATTTATTACAAGAACACTTGTAGCTAAAGCTATTAACGATTTATTAACATTAACTGTGGGTCAAATATATACAAAACAACAGATGAATAACAGTCTGAACACGCACAAGTAATCTCTCTCAGCTTCCTCGTCAGTCAGGTCACCTGTCTCTAACATTCACTTATATACTAATGAGACTCCTAGTGCTCAGTCGGTGAATTACAACACAACGATGATATCACTGCACCGATTGGGTGGAGAATTCCACGTTGGGACTGGGGCCGGGTGGCAGACCTGTCACCAGTCTCCGCTCCTGCTCCGCCGCCTGTAATGGGTTCCGTGCTCCGTGCTAGCAGGAACATGCAAACAGCTGATAGGCATTGTTTTGAAAGCAATTAACAGCCTGGAGGGCAGCAGGGTAGCACAGTGGTTAGCACTGTTGCTTCGCAGCTCCAGGGTCCTGGGTTCGATTCCCGGCTTGGGTCACCGTCTGTGCGGAGTCTGCACGTTCTCCCCGTGTCTGCGTGGGTTTCCTCCGGGTGCTCCTTTGCATCTTTGACTTTGTCAATATATATGTTTCTGGAACCTACCTCTTCATTCACCTGAGGAAGGAGCAGCGCTCCGAAAGCTAGTGACATCGAAACAAACCTGTTGGACTTTAACCTGGTGTTGTAAGACTTCGTACTGTGCTCACCCCAGTCCAACGCCGGCACCTCCACATCATTCCTGCAGTGGTGCCCAGAGCTGGACACAATTCTCTAGTTGGGGCCTAACCTGAGCTTTATAAAGGTTCGGCATAACTTCCCGCTTTTGTACTCAATGACTCTGTTTATGCAGCCCAAGACCTGGTGCAATGTTCCCGCCCCCACCCGCGGGTGGGTTGTATACCCCGCCCGCCCCGCGCCGGGTCATCTCACCCTGTGATGCCAATGTTACATTCTTCTCTTCCTTGGTACCAGGTGTTGAAATTCTGCTCACAGTCTCCACGGACGATCGAGGTTCTCATCAATGTTTATGATCGACTCAAGGTAACGGATGACTGGGTGGAGTCGGTGCCACAGAAGGTGCTCCAGGTAGAAACCGTGTTTGATTAAACAAGTTGGGATTGAAACAAGTGGAGTGACTGGGCAATTGAATGCAGTATAATTTGGATAAATGTGGAGTTATCCAGTTTGGGAGCAAACGCAGGATTTGGATTTGTTTATTGTCACGTGTACCGAGGTTCAGTGAAAAGTATTATTCTGTGTATAGTCCAGGCAGATCGTTCCATACAGGAATAAACAAAGGACATACATAAAGACACAATGTAAATACATAGGCACAGGCATCGGGTGAAGCATACGGGAGTGCAGTACTACTCAGTAGAGATGTAGGAAGGCAGATTATCATCTGAATGGCCATAAATTAGGAGAGAGGAATGTGCAACGAGACCTGGGTGTCCTCGTACACCAGTCACTGAAGGTAAGGACCAGAGAGCCTCTGGAGAGGCAGGGTAGGGATGTGGTCTGGGGTGGGAGTGGGAGGGAGGGGTGGGGGTCATGGGGGCGGTGAGCGGTGATGGGTCACTCACTGGGTAGGCTGTACCATATAACACCCCCACATCGAAGGCCCCATCCCCTGCTGCCTTTGCGGGTGACCCTGGGCGGAACGGCAGACTGTCCTGGGGGCTCTGCCCCGTGCCCACCTCCATCACCAACACCCCACTCCACCGACCTCCCGCACCCGCACCATGCTCTGCATTCAGTCCAGCCAACACCCTGCAGATACACGCTCGAGGCAGATCGCAACGTCGGTCAACAGGTGTTTACTGTGCCCTGGCCCCTCGGTCTCTGCTGTGTGCTGCACCCGTGCCAATGTAACCGCTGTCTAACTTTCTTATCCTCTCTGCTATAATGCTCCGCCTGGGGGGGGGGGGGCCCTGGCAGCAAAGCAGACAGGCTGCTGCATATACACCGTCACCTGGGTCCTCTTTGGCCTTGTTCTTTGGATGGGGCTGGACCTGATTGTGCCAGGTCAAGATTCGGGGGTCACAGGTGACAAAGTGCCGCCCTGTCCTGTCCGCTGCGCACCGGGTGCTCCAGTGTTGGGTGGGGAAATTCAGAGGAGCTGCTGTGTCCGCGACAGTGCTGGTAGATACGGGGGGTGTTAGATACGGGGGGTGTTAGATACGGGGGGGTGTTAGATACGGGGGGTGTTAGATACGGGGGGTGTTAGATACAGGGGGTGTTAGATACGGGGGGTGTTAGATACGGGGAGGGTGTTAGATACGGGGGGTGTTAGATAGGGGAGGGTGTTAGATACGGGGGGGGTTAGATACAGGGGGTGTTAGATACGGGGGGTGTTAGATACGGGGGGTGTTAGATACGGGGGGTGTTAGATACGGGGAGTGTGTTAGATACGGGGGGTGTTAGATAGGGGAGGGTGTTAGATACGGGGGGGGTTAGATACAGGGGGTGTTAGATACGGGAGGGTGTTAGATACAGGGGGTGTTAGATACAGGGGGTGTTAGATAGGGAGGGTGTTAGATACGGGGGGTGTTAGATACGGGGGGTGTTAGATACGGGGGGTGTTAGATACGGGAGGGTGTTAGATACGGGAGGGTGTTAGATACGGGAGGGTGTTAGATAGGGGAGGGTGTTAGATACAGGGGGTGTTAGATACGGGAGGGTGTTAGATACGGGGGGTGTTAGATACGGGGGGTGTTAGATAGGGGGGGTGTTAGATACGGGGGGTGTTAGATACAGGGGTGTTAGATACGGGAGGGTGTTAGATACGGGGGGTGTTAGATACGGGGGGGTGTTAGATAGGGGGGGTGTTAGATAGGGGGGGTGTTAGATACGGAGGGTGTTAGATACGGGGGGTGTTAGATAGGGGAGGGTGTTAGATCGGGGAGGGTGTTAGATAGGGGAGGGTGTTAGATAGGGGAGGGTGTTAGATAGGGGAGGGTGTTAGATAGGGAGGGTGTTAGATACGGGGGGTGTTAGATACAGGGGTGTTAGATACGGGGGGTGTTAGATAGGGGGGGTGTTAGATACGGGGGGTGTTAGATACAGGGGTGTTAGATACGGGAGGGTGTTAGATACGGGGGGTGTTAGATACGGGGGGGTGTTAGATAGGGGGGGTGTTAGATAGGGGGGGTGTTAGATACGGAGGGTGTTAGATACGGGGGGTGTTAGATAGGGGAGGGTGTTAGATCGGGGAGGGTGTTAGATAGGGGAGGGTGTTAGATAGGGGAGGGTGTTAGATAGGGGAGGGTGTTAGATAGGGAGGGTGTTAGATAGGGGAGGGTGTTAGATAGGGGAGGGTGTTAGATAGGGGAGGGTGAGATAGGGGAGGGTGAGATAGGGGAGGGTGAGATAGGGGAGGGTGAGATAGGGGAGGGTGAGATAGGGGAGGGTGAGATAGGGGAGGGTGAGATAGGGGAGGGTGAGATAGGGGAGGGTGAGATAGGGGAGGGTGAGATAGGGGAGGGTGAGATAGGGGAGGGTGAGATAGGGGAGGGTGAGATAGAGGAGGGTGAGATAGGGGAGGGTGAGATAGGGGAGGGTGAGATAGGGGAGGGTGAGATAGGGGAGGGTGAGATAGGGGAGGGTGAGATAGTGGAGGGTGAGATAGGGGAGGGTGAGATAGGGGAGGGTGTTATAGGGGAGGGTGAGATAGGGGAGGGTGAGATAGGGGAGGGTGAGATAGGGGAGGGTGAGATAGGGGAGGGTGAGATAGGGGAGGGTGAGATAGTGGAGGGTGAGATAGGGGAGGGTGAGATAGGGGAGGGTGAGATAGGGGAGGGTGAGATAGGGGAGGGTGTTAGATAGGGGAGGGTGAGATAGGGGAGGGTGAGATAGGGGAGGGTGAGATAGGGGAGGGTGTTCGATAGGGGAGGGTGAGATAGGGGAGGGTGAGATAGGGGAGGGTGTTAGATGGGGGAGGGTGAGATGGGGAGGGTGAGATAGGGGAGGGTGAGATAGGGGAGGGTGAGATAGGGGAGGGTGAGATAGGGGAGGGTGAGATAGGGGAGGGTGTTAGATAGGGGAGGGTGAGATAGGGGAGGGTGTTAGATAGGGGAGGGTGAGATAGTGGAGGGTTAGATGGGGGAGGGTGAGATAGGGGAGGGTGAGATAGGGGAGGGTGAGATAGGGGAGGGTGAGATAGGGGAGGGTGAGATAGGGGAGGGTGAGATAGGGGAGGGTGAGATAGGGGAGGGTGAGATAGGGGAGGGTGAGATAGAGGAGGGTGAGATAGGGGAGGGTGAGATAGGGGAGGGTGAGATAGGGGAGGGTGAGATAGGGGAGGGTGAGATAAGGGAGGGTGAGACAGGGGAGGGTGAGATAGGGGAGGGTGAGATAGGGGAGGGTGAGATAGGGGAGGGTGAGATAGGGGAGGGTGAGATAGGGGAGGGTGAGATAGGGGAGGGTGAGATAGGGGAGGGTGAGATAGGGGAGGTTGAGATAGGGGAGGTTGAGATAGGGGAGGGTGAGATAGGGGAGGGTGAGATAGGGGAGGTTGAGATAGGGGAGGTTGAGATAGGGGAGGTTGAGATAGGGGAGGGTGAGATAGGGGAGGGTGAGATAGGGGAGGTTGAGATAGGGGAGGTTGAGATAGGGGAGGTTGAGATAGCGGAGGTTGAGATAGGGGAGGTTGAGATAGGGGAGGTTGAGATAGGGGAGGTTGAGATAGGGGAGGTTGAGATAGGGGAGGGTGAGATCGGGGAGGTTGAGATAGGGGAGGTTGAGATAGGGGAGGGTGTTAGATAGGGGAGGGTGAGATAGGGGAGGTTGAGATAGGGGAGGTTGAGATAGGGGAGGTTGAGATAGGGGAGGTTGAGATAGGGGAGGGTGAGATCGGGGAGGTTGAGATAGGGGAGGTTGAGATAGGGGAGGGTGTTAGATAGGGGAGGGTGAGATAGGGGAGGTTGAGATAGGGGAGGTTGAGATAGGGGAGGGTGAGATAGGGGAGGGTGATATGGAGATTGACCTTTATTGGTGATTACTGGTTTCTCGCTATGTCTGGGCAGAACCTTGTTCATGCCAAGGGGCGTGTGCCGGTTAGATTGGAAACCGATAGACGCCTGTCGCGAATCCGGATTTGGGGTCTCCTGCGATCTAACCGGCCGTTAGACCATCGCCAACATCCTCCTTTTAATTGTGGAATTGTGGAAGACCAACGTACAAAGTCTCTCCAGGAAAGCTGACTGCAAGTGAACATTTGTGCTCATGTGACCTCTCTATCCTGGGAATAGTTGGGAGTTGCCCCCAAAGTCATTGGATCATCGAATCGTACAGAGCAGAAGAGGCCCTTCGGCCCATCGAGTCTGCACGGGTGGGCAAATCCCATTTCCCAGCACTGGGCCCACAGCCGTGTCTGCCCTCCGATCACGATGCACATCTAAATACTTCTGGAATGTTCTGAGGGTCTCTGCCTCCACCCCCCCTTTCAGGCAGCGAGTTCCAGACTCCCGCCCCCTCTGGGGGAAAAGGTTTTCCCTCACATCCCCTCTAACCCTCCTGCCCCTTACCTTCAATCTCTGCCCCCTGGTCATTGACCCCTCCACCAAGGGGGAAAGCTTCTTCCTGTCCACTCTATCTATACCCCTCATAATTTTATACAATCCTGTCCCCCCTCAGTCTCCTCTGCTCCCAGGAAAACAACCCCAGTCTACCCAATCTCTCTCCATAACTAAACCTCTCCAGCCCAGGCAACATCCTGGTAAATCGCCTCTGCACCCTTTCCAGTGCTGTCACATCCCTCCTATAATGTGGATTCCAGAACTGTGCACAATACTCTCGCTGTGGCCTAACCAACGTTTTATACAGTTCCAGCATCACCTCTCTGCTCTTAAACTCTGTGCCTCGGCTAATTAAGGCAAGTATACCATATACCTTCTTAACCACTGTATCCACGTGCTCTGCTACCTTAAGGGACGGGTGTACATACACACCAAGAAAAAAGAACAAACAAAGAACAAAGAAACGTACAGCACAGGAACAGGCCCTTCGGCCCTCCAAGCCCGTGCCGACCATACTGCCCGACTAAACTACAATCTTCTACACTTCCTGGGTCCGTATCCCTCTATTCCCATCCTATTCATGTATTTGTCAAGATGCCCCTTAAATGTCACTATCGTCCCTGCTTCCACCACCTCCTCCGGTAGCGAGTTCCAGGCACCCACTACCCTCTGCGTAAAAAACTTGCCTCGTACATCTACTCTAAACCTTGCCCCTCGCACCTTAAACCTATGACCCCTAGTAATTGACCCCTCTACCCTGGGGAAAAGCCTCTGACTATCCACTCTGTCTATGCCCCTCATAATTTTGTATACCTCTATCAGGTCGCCCCTCAACCTCCGTCGTTCCAGTGAGAACAAACCGAGTTTATTCAACCGCTCCTCATAGCTAATGCCCTCCATACCAGGCAACATCATGGTAAATCTCTTCTGCACCCTCTCTAAAGCCTCCACATCCTTCTGGTAGTGGCGACCAGAATTGAACACTATTCTCCAAGTGTGGCCTAACTAAGGTTCTATACAGCTGCAACATGACTTGCCAATTCTTATACTCAATGCCCCGGCCAATGAAGGCAAGCATGCCGTATGCCTTCTTGACTACCTTCTCCACCTGTGTTGCCCCTTTCAGTGACCTGTGGACCTGTACACCTAGATCTCTCTGACTTTCAATACTCTTGAGGGTTCTACCATTCACTGTATATTCCCAACCTGCATTCGACCTCCCAAAATGCATTAGGTCCCTCTGGTCCTCGGTGCTTCCTAGGGTCCTGCCGTCTACTTCCTGTCTCCCTGAATTCTGCTTGCAGGACTTCATCCATTTTCCTGCCGATATCATTGGTATGTGAACCACGATATCTGTCTGTTTGCCCTCCCCCTTCAGAATGCCCTGCAGCCGTTCGGTGACATCCCTGGCCCTGGCACCAGGAAGGCAACACACCATCCTGGAGTCTCTTTTGCAGAACACAGCAACGTGACTGTTCCCTACAATTAAATTTTGTATCACTATAGCCCTGCTATTGTGCCCCCTCCTCTCGTGTGCTGCAGACCACCAACCCCCCCCCCCCCACCACCCCCCCCCACCCGCCCCCCCCCCCCCCCCCCCCCAGCCCCACGGTGCCATTAAGTTGGCTGCCACTGGTTCCCTGACACCGTCATCTCCCCCCACAGTATCCAAAACGGTCCCTCTGTTTTAGTAAGCTCAGAGAAGGAGGCAAATCAGGGGGAGGTGTGGCGCTGCTAGTCAAGAGCAGTATTACGGTGGCGGAGAGGATGCTAGATGGGGACTCTTCTTCCGAGGTAGTATGGGCTGAAGTTAGAAACAGGAAAGGAGAGGTCACCCTGTTGGAAGTTTTTTATAGGCCTCCTAATAGTTCTAGGGATGTAGAGGAAAGGATGGCGAAGATGATTCTGGATAAGAGCGAAAGTAACAGGGTAGTTATTATGGGAGACTTTAACTTTCCAAATATTGACTGGAAAAGATATCGTTCGAGTACAATAGATGGGTTGTTTTTTGTACAGTGTGTGCAGGAGGGTTTCCTGAAACAATATGTTGACAGGCCAACAAGAGGCGAGGCCACGTTGGATTTGGTTTTGGGTAATGAACCAGGCCAGGTGTTGGATTTGGAGGTAGGAGAGCACTTTGGGGACAGTGACCACAATTCGGTGACGTTTACGTTAATGATGGAAAGGGATAAGTATACACCGCAGGGCAAGAGTTATAGCTGGGGGAAGGGCAATTATGATGCTATTAGATGTGACTTGGGGGGGATAAGGTGGAGAAGTAGGCTGCAAGTGTTGGGCACACTGGATAAGTGGGGCTTGTTCAAGGATCAGCTACTGCGTGTTCTTGATAAGTATGTACCGGTCAGGCAGGGAGGAAGGCGTCGAGCGAGGGAACCGTGGTTTACCAAGGAAGTGGAATCTCTTGTTAAGAGGAAGAAGGAGGCCTATGTGAAGATGAGGTGTGAAGTTTCAGTTGGGGCGATGGATAGTTACAAGGTAGCGAGGAAGGATCTAAAGAGAGAGCTAAGTCGAGCAAGGAGGGGACATGAGAAGTATTTGGCAGGAAGGATCAAGGAAAACCCAAAAGCTTTCTATAGGTATGTCAGGAATAAGCGAATGACTAGGGAAAGAGTAGGACCAGTCAAGGACAGGGATGGGAAATTGTGTGTGGAGTCTGAAGAGATAGGCGAGATACTAAATGAATATTTTTCGTCAGTATTCACTCAGGAAAAAGATAATGTTGTGGAGGAGAATGCTGAGCCCCAGGCTAATAGAATATATGGCATTGAGGTATGTAGGGAAGAGGTGTTGGCAATTCTGGACAGGCTGAAAATAGATAAGTCCCCGGGACCTGATGGGATTTATCCTAGGATTCTCTGGGAGGCCAGGGAAGAGATTGCTGGACCTTTGGCTTTGATTTTTATGTCATCATTGGCTACAGGAATAGTGCCAGAGGACTGGAGGACAGCAAATGTGGTCCCTTTGTTCAAAAAGGGGAGCAGAGACAACCCCGGCAACTATAGACCGGTGAGCCTCACGTCTGTAGTGGGTAAAGTCTTGGAGGGGATTATAAGAGACAAGATTTATAATCATCTAGATAGGAATAATATGATCATGGATAGTCAGCATGGCTTTGTGAAGGGTAGGTCATGCCTCACAAACCTTATCAAGTTCTTTGAGAAGGTGACTGAACAGGTAGATGAGGGTAGAGCAGTTGATGTGGTGTATATGGATTTCAGCAAAGCGTTTGATAAGGTTCCCCACGGTAGGCTATTGCAGAAAATACGGAGGCTGGGGATTGAGGGTGATTTAGAGATGTGGATCAGAAATTGGCTAGCTGAAAGAAGACAGAGGGTGGTGGTTGATGGGAAATGTTCAGAATGGAGTACAGTCACAAGTGGAGTACCACAAGGATCTGTTCTGGGGCCGTTGCTGTTTGTCATTTTTATCAATGACCTAGAGGAAGGCGCAGAAGGGTGGGTGAGTAAATTTGCAGACGATACTAAAGTCGGTGGTGTTGTCGATAGTGTGAAAGGATGTTGCAGGTTACAGAGGGATATAGATAAGCTGCAGAGCTGGGCTGAGAGGTGGCAAATGGAGTTTAATGTAGAGAAGTGTGAGGTGATTCACTTTGGAAGGAATAACAGGAATGCGGAATATTTGGCTAATGGTAAAGTTCTTGGAAGTGTGGATAAGCAGAGGGATCTAGGTGTCCATGTACATAGATCCCTGAAAGTTGCCACCTAGGTTGATAGGGTTGTGAAGAAGGCCTATGGAGTGTTGGCCTTTATTGGTAGAGGGATTGAGTTCCGGAGTCGGGAGGTCATGTTGCAGCTGTACAGAACTCTGGTACGGCCGCATTTGGAGTATTGCGTACAGTTCTGGTCACCGCATTATAGGAAGGACGTGGAGGCTTTGGAGCGGGTGCAGAGGAGATTTACCAGGATGTTGCCTGGTATGGAGGGAAAATCTTATGAGGAAAGGCTGATGGACTTGAGGTTGTTTTCGTTGGAGAGAAGAAGGTTAAGAGGAGACTTAATAGAGGCATACAAAATGATCAGGGGGTTGGATAGGGTGGACAGTGAGAGCCTTCTCCCGCGGATGGAAATGGCTGGCACGAGGGGACATAACTTTAAACTGAGGGGTAATAGATATAGGACAGAGGTCAGAGGTAGGTTCTTTACGCAAAGAGTAGTGAGGCCGTGGAATGCCCTACCTGCTACAGTAGTGAACTCGCCAACATTGAGGGCATTTAAAAGCTTATTGGATAAACATATGGATGATAATGGCATAGTGTAGGTTAGATGGCTTTTGTTTCGGTGCAACATCGTGGGCCGAAGGGCCTGTACTGCGCTGTATCGTTCTATGTTTTATGTTAGAAAGAGGGATGGCCACAGGGGACTCCTGCACTACCTGCCTTCCTCCCTCTGCCTGGGGGTTACCCGTGCCTTTTCTGCCTGTTCAATCCTCACCTGTGAAGTGACCACCTCACTGAACGTGTTATCCACAACCTGCTCAGCATCACGGATTCTCCACAATGAATCCACCCTCATCTCCAGCTCCCAAATGCGGTTCGCCAGTAACCAATTCCAGCCTCGGGTGACTGTCTGTGTGGAGATTCTTCCCGTGTCTGCGTGGGTTTCCTCCGGGTGCTCCGGTTTCCTCCCACAGTCCAAAGATGTGCAGGTTAGGTGGATTGGCCGTGATAAATTGCCCCTTAGAATCCAAAAAGGTTAGGTGGGGTGACTGGGTTATGGGGATAGGGTGGAGGTGTGGGCCTAGGTTGGGTACACTTTCCAAGGATTGGTGCAGACTTGATGGGCCGAATGGCCTCCTTCTGCACTGTAGGAATTCTATGATTCTATGACTGAGCTCCACTCTCAGTCTTTGCAGTTTCACCTTCTCTCAGTTTCATCCAACTCCCTGTGTTCACCCAACTCCAAAAGCACTCTCGCTCAACCAAAGCAGCACTCACGGTGCAGTCAAGCAGCACTCACGGTGCAGTCAAGCAGCACTCACGGTGCAGTCAAGCAGCACTCACGATGCAGGCAAGCAGCACTCACGGTGCAGACAAGCAGCACTCACAGTGCAGACAAGCAGCACTCACGGTGCAGACAAGCAGCACTCACGGTGCAGTCAAGCAGCACTCACGGTGCAGTCAAGCAGCACTCACGGTGCAGACAAGCAGCACTCACGGTGCAGACAAGCAGCACTCACGGTACTGTCAAGCAGCACTCACGGTGCAGACAAGCAGCACTCACGGTGCAGTCAAGCAGCACTCACGGTGCAGGCAAGCAGCACTCACGGTGCAGACAAGCAGCACTCACGGTGCAGACAAGCAGCACTCACGGTGCAGACAAGCAGCACTCACGGTGCAGACAAGCAGCACTCACGGTGCAGACAAGCAGCACTCACTGTGCAGACAAGCAGCACTCACTGTGCAGACAAGCAGCACTCACAGTGCAGACAAGCAGCACTCACGGTGCAGTCAAGCAGCACTCACGGTGCAGTCAAGCAGCACTCACTGTGCAGACAAGCAGCACTCACAGTGCAGACAAGCAGCACTCACGGTGCAGTCAAGCAGCACTCACGGTGCAGACAAGCAGCACTCACGGTGCAGTCAAGCAGCACTCACTGTGCAGACAAGCAGGCACTGATTAGTGTCTGTTTATCTAGGCTTAAAATGACAATGCTCTGGAAATTGGATTAAACCATATCTGCAATTAAGCAGCTACAACTACAGTTGAGTACGACTCAGCTGACTCCTAGAACATAGAACATTAAACATTACAGCGCAGTACAGGCCCTTTGGCCCTCGATGTTGCGCCGACCTGTGAAACCACTCTAAAGCCCATCTACACTATTCCCTTATCGTCCATATGTCTATCCAATGACCATTTGAATGCCCTTAGTGTTGGCGAGTCCACTACTGTTGCAGGCAGAGCTTTCCACGCCCTTACTACTCTCTGAGTAAAGAACCTACCTCTGACATCTGTCTCATATCTATCTCCCCTCAATTTAAAGGTATGTCCCCTCGCACTAGACATCACCATCCGAGGAAAAAGGCTCTCACTGTCCACCCTATCCAATCCTCTGATCATCTTGTATGCCTCAATTAAGTCACCTCTTAACCTTCTTCTCGAAAACAGCCTCAAGTCCCTCAGCCTTTCCTCATAAGATCTTCCCTCCATACCTGGCAACATTCTGGTAAATCTCCTCTGCACCCTTTCCAATGCTTCCACATCCTTCCTATAATGCGGTGACCAGAACTGTACGCAATACTCCAAATGCGGCCGCACCAGAGTTTTGTACAGCTGCAACATGACCTCATGGCTCCGAAACTCAATCC
>NC_092717.1:254113047-254147154 GCF_047496885.1 Scyliorhinus torazame | reverse complement strand
ATTGCTAACTATTCACTAATGTTAACTATTCGGTAACATTAACTATTTGGGAATGTTAACTATTCGGTAACATTAATGTATCAGTAATGTTAACTATTCAGTAACATTAACTATTTGGAAATGTTAACTATTCAGTAACATTAACTAATCGGTAATGTTAACTATTCAATCCTCACCTGTCCTCTAACTTGTCGTTCCGACTGATCCCCGCAGCATTAGGTCAATTTACAGGATGCAACAGATCTGCTCAGAACTGCTCCCATTTCACTTCCGGATCCAGCATCCGGAGTATAGTTCCAGCCGATTATCGCTGCTCCATGAGTCTGGTATATGTGGGGTTAATAGGCATGAGGGTTTAGAGTTAAAGTCATGCCTGGGTTCCACTCTATACAGTTATTGACTGCTGGGGATGATGTTGCTGCAGATGCTCAGACTCTGAGATCCAAACAGATGAATGATCTTATGGCCTGGGTATTAATGTAGAGGGGTCAGTATGTCCCTCATCAAGCCCACAGTACAGAGACAGGCCATTCATCTGAGCCAGTCTATCCCAGTGTTTATGCTCCACATGAGCCTCCGCCTGTTTCACCTGCTTCTGATCAACACAGGTCCCTTCTCCCCTGCATTTCTCCAGCTTCACCTTGAAGGAATCAATACTATTCATCTCAACAGGTTCCACATTCTCACCATCCTCTCGCTGGTGACGTTTCTCTTGAACTACCTATTAGATTTCTTAGTTATGTTACAATCCCCTTTGAGACCGATAACTTTAAATATATATACTTGAATTCCTTGTGACTGCCTCAAAGGATCAGAGAATAAGATTTTACCTTTGACTGTAACAAGTCAACTAAAACCTACATCCAGGTGGCGCAGAGGCAATGTGGTTAGCACTGCTGCCTCACAGCGCCAGGGACCTGGGTTCAATTCAGGCCTTGGGTGACTGTGTGGAGTTTTTACTTTCTCCCCGTGTCTGCGTGGGTTTCCTCCGGGTGCTCCGGTTTCCTCCCACAGTCGAAGGGTGTGCTTTGGACACGAACAGGTAATCCACCTAACCTGCACTTTAGACTGTGGGAGGAAACCGGAGCACCCGGAGGAAACCCACGCAGACACGGGGAGAACGTGCAGACTCCACACAATTTCCCAAACCCCTCAAAGGTTTTCAAAATCTTATTCAACCTTCAAGAACACCTTTAAGAAGGGTGGCAGGGATAATCCCGGGAACTACAGGCCGGTGAGCCTTACTTCAGTGGTAGGGAAATTACTGGAGAGAATTCTTCGAGACAGGATCTACTCCCATTTGGAAGCAAATGGACGTATTAGTGAGAGGCAGCACGGTTTTGTGAAGGGGAGGTCGTGTCTCACTAACTTGATAGAGTTTTTCGAGGAGGTCACTAAGATGATTGATGCAGGTAGGGCAGTAGATGTTGTCTATATGGACTTCAGTAAGGCCTTTGACAAGGTCCCTCATGGTAGACTAGTACAAAAGGTGATGTCACACGGGATCAGGGGTGAACTGGCAAGGTGGATACAGAACTGGCTAGGCCATAGAAGGCAGAGGGTAGCAATGGAGGGATGCTTTTCTAATTGGAGGGCTGTGACCAGTGGTGTTCCACAGGGATCAGTGCTGGGACCTTTGCTCTTTGTAGTATATATAAATGATTTGGAGGAAAATGTAACTGGTCTGATTAGTAAGTTTGCAGACGACACAAAGGTTGGTGGAATTGCGGATAGCGATGAGGACTGTCTGAGGATACAGCAGGATTTAGATTGTCTGGAGACTTGGGCGGAGAGATGGCAGATGGAGTTTAACCTGGACAAATGTGAGGTAATGCATTTTGGAAGGGCTAATGCAGGTAGGGAATATACAGTGAATGGTAGAACCCTCAAGAGTATTGAAAGTCAAAGAGATCTAGGAGTACAGGTCCACAGATCACTGAAAGGGGCTACACAGGTGGAGAAGGTAGTCAAGAAGGCATACGGCATGCTTGCCTTCATTGGCCGGGGCACTGAGTATAAGAATTGGCAAGTCATGTTGCAGCTGTATAGAACCTTAGTTAGGCCACACTTGGAGTATAGTGTTCAATTCTGGTCGCCACACTACCAGAAGGATGTGGAGGCTTTAGAGAGGGTGCAGAAGAGATTTACCAGAATGTTGCCTGGTATGGAGGGCATAAGCTATGAGGAGCGATTGAATAAACTCGGTTTGTTCTCACTGGAACGAAGGAGGTTGAGGGGTGACCTGATAGAGGTATACAAAATTATGAGGGGCATAGACAGAGTGGATAGTCAGAGGCTTTTCCCCAGGGTAGAGGGGTCAATTACTAGGGGGCATAGGTTGAAGGTGAGAGGGGCAAAGTTTAGAGTAGATGTACGAGGCAAGTTTTTTACGCAGAGGGTAGTGGGTGCCTGGAACTCACTACCGGAGGAGGTAGTGGAGGCAGGGACGATAGGGACATTTAAGGGGCATCTTGACAAATATATGAATAGGATGGGAATAGAAGGATACGGACCCAGGAAGTGTAGAAGATTGTAGTTTAGTCGGGCAGTATGGTCGGCACGGGCTTGGAGGGCCGAAGGGCCTGTTCCTGTGCTGTACATTTCTTTGTTCTTTGTTCTTTGTTCATAGCTCTATACCACGGGTTTAATACCATCTCCTTTTCGCTAGAAAATTCCACAAAAGTGATTCTGTATCTTCCTTAAATTTCCAAACCTTAGCCTGAACACTTGTGGAACTAATTCACAGGCAAGAAGAACAGTAATCTTCGCTGCAGCATTATCACTAGACTGCATATCTGAAAGAAACAAATAAACTTGGAGCACCTTCCCCATCAACATGTTAGCGGTATATTCCTTCCCCAGTCAAACCCCAGGAGCTGAATCGGAATCATCATAAAAGCTTACTGACCCCTCATGATATAATCAAACCTTTTTTTAGCCAAGATCAAAATTCCTGCCTTTATTTCTCTCCAGAATGTGTGGTTTTTGTTGTTCAGAATTCAAGTTCAGGTTTTCATTTTTCACTTTCTGTTTATCATTTTCCTCCCTTTCCAATAAAAGCTTATTCATTTCTATCTCTTTCTCGGATTCCGGTTGCTGCATTTGTAAATGAATCCTAGCCAACTCACTCTGCCTGCTATTGGGATTACTCTCTTCCTCAAGTTTGAGGTGTTGAAATAATACTTCAACAATATCTGCCTTGTGAGCTCCCACTTTTCAATCTAGAACACAGAACAGTACAGCACAGAACAGGCCCTTCGGCCCTCGATGTTGTGCTGAACATTGTCCGAAACCAAGATCAAGCTATCCCACTCCCTGTCATTCTGGTGTGCTCCATGTGCCTATCCAATAACCGCTTGAAAGTTGCTAAAGTGTCCGACTCCACTATCACAGCAGGCAGTCCATTCCACACCCTAACCACTCTCTGAGTAAAGAACCTACCTCGGACGTCCCTCCTATATCTCCCACCCCGAACCTTATAGTTATGCCCCCTTGTAACAGCTACATCCACCCGAGAAAATAGTCTCTGAACGTCCACTTTATCTATCCCCCTTATCATCTTATAAACCTCTATTAAGTCGCCTCTCATCCTCCTCCACTCCAAAGAGAAAAGCCCTAGCTCCCTCAACCTTTCCTCATAAGACCTATCCTGCAAACCAGGCAGCATCCTGGTAAATCTCCTCTGCACCCTTTCCAATGCTTCCACATCCTTCCTATAATGAAGTGACCAGAACTGTACACAATACTCTAAATGTGGTCTCACCAGGGTCATGTATAGTTGCAGCATAACCCCACAGCTCTTAAACTCAATCCCCCTGTTAATAAACGCTAACACACTATAAGCCTTCTTCATGGCTCTATCCACTAGAGTGGCAACCTTCAGAGATCTGTGGACATGAACCCCAAGATCTCTCTGTTCCTCCACATTCCTCAGAACCCTGCCGTTGACTCTGTAATCCACATTCAGATTTTCTCTACCAAAATGAATCACCTCGCACTTATCAGGGTTAAACTCCATCTGCCATTTATCGGCCCAGCTCTGCATCCTATCAATGTCTCTTTGCAGCCTACAACAGCCCTCCACCTCATCCACTACTCCACCAATCTTGGTGTCATCAGCAAATTTACTGACCCACCCTTCAGCCCCCTCCTCCAAGTCATTGATAAAAATCACAAATAGCAGAGGACCCAGGATTGATCGCTGTGGTAACTGGTCTGAAAATTTTCCATCCACCACCACCCTCTGTTTTCTATGTGATAGCCAGTTACTTATCAAATTGGCCAAATTTCCCTCAATCCCACACCTTCTTACTTTCTTCATAAGCCAACCATGGGGAACCTTATCAAACGCCTTACTAAAATCCATGTATACAACATCAACTGCTCGATCTTCATCTACACACTTAGTTACCTCCTCAAAGAATTCAATCAAATTTGTGAGGCAAGACTTCACAAATCCATGTTGACTATCCCAGATTAAGCTGCATCTTTCCAAATGGTCATAAATCCTATCCTTCAGGACCTTTTCCATTAACTTACCGACCACCGAAGTAAGACGAACCGGCCTATACTTACCAGGGTCATTCCTATTCCCTTTCTTGAACAGAGGAACAACATTCGCTACTCTCCAGCCCTCTGGCACTATCTCCGTGGACAGTGAGGACCCAAAGATCAAAGCCAAAGGCTCTGCAATCTCATCCCTTGCCTCGCAAAGAATCCTTTGATATATCCCGTCTGGCCCAGGGGACTTGTCGACCCGAAGGTTTTTCAAAATTGTTAATCATCCTTCCTCAGAACATCTACCTCCTCCAGCCTACCTGCCTGTATCACACTCTCATCCTCAAAAACATGGCCCCTCTCCTCGGTGAACACTGAAGAAAAGTATTCATTCAACGCCTCTCCTATTTCTTCTGACTCCATGCGCAAGTTCCCACTACTGTCCTTGACCGGCCCTAACCTCACCCTGGTCATTCTTTTATTTCTCACATAAGAGTAAAAAGCCTTGGGGTTTTCCTTGATCTGACCCGACAAGGACTTTTCATTACCCCTTCCTCGCGCTCCTAAGCCCTTTTTTTAGCTCATTCCTTGCTACTTTGTAACCCTCAAGCGACCCAACTGAACCTTGTTTTCTCATCCTTACATACGCTTCCTTTTTCCCCTTGACAAGACATTCAACCTCTTTTGTGAACCATGGTTCCCTCACACAGCCATTTCCTCCCTGCCTGACAGGGACATACCTATCAAGGACACACAGTATTTGTTCCTTGAACAAGCTCCACTTTTCATTTGTGCCTTTCCCTGACAGTTTCTGTTCCCATCTTATGCTCCCTAATTCTTGCCTAATCGCATCATAATTACCCCTCCCCCAATTATAAACCTTGCCCTGCCGTATGGCCCTGTCCCTCTCCATTGCAATAGTGAAAGACACCGAATTGTGGTCACTATCTCCAAAGTGCTCTCCCACAAACAAATCTAACACTTGGCCCGGTTCATTACCCAGTACCAAATCCAATGTGGCCTCCCCTCTTGTTGGCCTATCCACATATTGTGTCAGGAAACCCTCCTGCACACACTGTACAAAAACTGCCCCATCCGAACTGTTCGACCTATAGAGGTTCTAATCAATATTTGGAAAGTTAAAGTCACCCATGACAACTACCCTGAGACCTCCACACCTATCCATAATCTGTTTTGCAGTTTCTTCCTCCACATCTCTATTACTATTTGGGGGCCTATAGAAAACTCCTAACAATGTGACCGCTCCTTTCCTATTTCTAACTTCAGCCCACACTACCTCAATAGGCAGATCCCCTTCAAACTGCCTTTCTGCAGACGTTAAACTATCCTTGATTAACAATGCTACTCCTCCACCTCTTTTACCACCTTCCCTACTCTTACTGAAACATCTATACCCCCGAACTTCGAACCACCATTCCTGCCCCTGTTCTAACCATGTCTCCGTAATGGCCACAACATCGTAGTCCCAAGTACCAATCCACGCTCCAAGTTCAGTACCTTATTCCGGATGCTCCTTGCATTGAAGTAGACACACTTCAATCCACCTTTCTGTCTGCCGGTACACTCCTGCGACCTTGATACCCTCCTCAGTACCTCACTGCTCTCAACACTGGCTTCTGCACTACAGCTCGTTTTCCCAGCCCCCTGACAAATTAGTTTAAACCCCCCCCCCGAAGAGCCGTAGCAAATTTCCCTCCCAGGATATTGGTGCCCCAGAGATGACAACATGGTTTGTCCTGGCTCTCAGCTTCCACCCTTGCTCCCTAAATCCCCGTCCCTTCTCTTACCTATGTCATTGGTACCGATGTGTACCACGACTTGTGACTGCTCCCCTTCCCCTTTAAGGATTCTGAAAACACGGTCCGAGACGTCACGGACCCTGGCAGCCGGGAGGCAACATACCATCCGTGAGTCTCTTTCGCTGCCACAGAACCGTCTATTTGTCCCTCTAACTATCGAGGCCCCAATAACTATTGCTCTCCTGCTCTTCCTCCTTCCCTTCTGAGCCACAGGGACGGACTCAGTGCTGGAGATCCGTTCACTGTGGCTTACGCCTGGTAGGTTGTACCCATCAACAGTATCCAAAACGGTATACTTGTTACTGAGGGGAACGACCACAGAGGGTCCCTGTACTGACTGCTTCCTCCCAGCCCCTCTCACCGTCACCCATCTATCTTCATTCTTCGGAGTAACTACAACCCTGAAGCTACTATCTATGACCACCTCTGCCTCCCGAATGATCCGAAATTGCTCCAGCTCCAGTTCCCTAACACGGTTTCTGAGGAGCTGGAGATGGGTGCACTTCCCACAGGTGAAATCAGCAGGGACACTGTCGGCGTCCCTCACCTCAAACATTCTGCAGGAGGAACATTGCACTGCCTTCCCTGCCATCCCCTCTAGAAACAAAAAGAAAAAGAAAGAAAGAGTTTACCTGTTATTCACTCTACCCCTTAGGTTAAAGGAGGCGGAAGGGTGGGGGACACTACAAGTGTAGTGTCTAGGGTTTAGAAACTGCCCAACTTAAATACAGGTAAAATTAAACACTTAACCAGCAACCACTGCGCCCCACGCGAGAACAGCAATCAGCTGTTATGGGCCTGCGCAAACAATTTAAATCTTTACTACTTACCCAGCAGTCACTCTGTCCTCACTCTGACCGGATTCAGCTGGAAACTCCCAACAGTAAGTTTTAAAAAAATTTTACTCCCCTTCTCAGCAAGCATTCACTCAGCAACCACTGTGCCCCGCACGATAACACCTCAGGGAAAAGAAAAACTACTTACCAGCCAATCACTTACCTGCAGGCTGTGATGTCACGTTAAACTTCTTTCTCCTTCTACCTGCCCTCGAGTCTCCCTCTTGATCTTTACTTGGCTGGGATCCTTCCAGTGATTGTCTTTTTTTTTGGTTAGAGGAGGAGGTAGGGAGGGAAACACTGAAGAAGTGTATCGGGTTTAACTGTCACTTGGCAACAGCTCCTCCACAAACCACCTTCAAGATATGGTGACAGAGAGACAGAGTCACAGAGACACAGAGGGACAGAGTCACAGAGAGACAGTCACAGAGACAGAGACACAGAGTGACACAGGCAGAGTCACAGACAGACGGAGTCACAGAGAGGCAGAGAGAGAGAGCGAGACTGTGTCCCAGAGACACACAGGCAGACATAGAGAGAGATAGACCATAGAACATAGAACATTACAGTGCAGTACAGGCCCTTCGGCCCTCGATGTTGCGCCAACCTGTGAAACCACTCTAATGCCCATCTAAACTATTCCCTTATCGTCCATATGTCTATCCAATGACCATTTGAATGCCCTTAGAGTTGGCGAGTTCACTACTGTTGCAGGCAGGGCATTCCACGCCCTTACTACTCTCTGAGTAAAGAACCTACCTCTGACATCTGTCCTTTATCTATCTCCCCTCAATTTAAAGCTATGCCCCCTCGTGCTAGACATCACCATCCGAGGAAAAAGGCTCTCACTGTCCACCCTATCCAATCCTCTGATCATCTTGTATGCCTCAATTAAGTCACCTCTTAACCTGCTCTCTAACAAAAACAGCCTCAAGTCCCTCAGTCTTTCCTCATAAGATCTTCCCTCCATACCAGGCAACATTCTGGTAAATCTCCTCTGCACCCTTTCCAATGCTTCCACATCCTTCCTATAATGCGCTGACCAGAACTGTACGCAATACTCCAAATGCGGCCGTACCAGAGTGTTGTACAGCTGCAACATGACCTCATGGCTCCTAAACTCAATCCCTCTACTAATAAACGCTAATACACCGTACGCCTTCTTCACAACCCTCTCAACCTGGGTGACAACTTTCAGGGATCTATGTACATGGACACCGAGATCTCTCTGCCCATCCGCACTGCCAAGAATCTTACCATTAGCCCAGTACTCTGTCTTCCTGTTGTTCCTTCCAAAATGAATCACCTCACACATTTCTGCATTAAACTCCATTTGCCACCTCTCAGCCCAGCGCTGCAGCTTATCTATGTCCCTCTGTAACTTGTAACATCCTTCCACACTGTCCACATCTCCACAAACTTTAGTGTCATCTGCAAATTTACTCATCCTTCTACACCCTCCATCAGGTCATTTATAAAAATGAAAAACAGCAGTGGCCCCAAAACAGATCCTTGTGGTCCACCACTAGTAACTGGACTCCAGTCTGAACATTTCCCATCAACCACCACCCTCTGTCTTCTTCCAGCGAGCCAATTTCTGATCCAAACTGGTAAATCACCCTGAATCCCATGCCTCTGTATTTTCTGCAATAGCCTACCGTGGGGAACCTCATCAAACACTTTACTGAAATCCATATACACCACATCAACTGCTTTACCCACATCCACCTGTTTGGTCATCTTCTCAAAGAACTCAATAAGGTTTGTGAGGCATGACCTACCCTTCACAAAACCGTGTTGACTATCTCTAATTAAATTATTCCTTTCCAGATGAGTATACACCCTATCTCTTATAAACCTTTCCAAGATTTGAAAAAATGAAAATGAAAATCACTTATTGTCACAAGTAGGCTTCAATGAAGTTACTGTGAAAAGCCCCTAGTCGCCACATTCCGGCGCCTGTTCGGGGAGGCTGGTACGGGAATTGAACCGCGCTGCTGGCCTGCCTTGGTCTGCTTTAAAAGCCAGCGATTTAGCCCAGTGTGCTAAACCAGACAACAACAGAAATAAGGCTCACTGGTCTATAGTTACCGGGGTTGTCTCTACTCCCCTTCTTGAACAAGGGGACAACATTTGCTATCCTCCAGTCTTCTGGCACTATTCCTGTAGACAAAGATGACTTAAAGATCAAAGCCAAAGGCTCAGCAATCGCCTCCCTAGCTTCCCAGAGAATCCCAGGATAAATCCCATCCGGTCCAGGGGACTTATCTATTTTCACACTTTCCAGAATTGCTAACACCTCCTCCTTATGAACCTCAAGCCCTTCTAGTCAAGTAGCCTGAATCTCAGTATTCTCCTCGACAACACTATCTTTTTCCTGTGTGAATACTGACGAAAAATATTCATTTAGCACCTCTCCTATCTCCTCGGACTCCACGCACAACTTCCCGCTACTGTCCTTGACTGGCCCTACTCTTACCCTAGTTATTCTTTTATTCCTGACATATCTTTAGAAAGCTTTAGGGTAATCCTTGATCCTACCTGCCAAAGGTTTCTCATGTCCCCTCCTGGCTCTTCTTAGCTCTCTCTTTAGGTCCTTCCTAGCTAACTAGAACCTTCATGTCTCATCTTTACATAAGCCTCCTTCTTCCTCTTGACATGTGTTTCGACTGCTTTAGTAAACCACGGTTCCCTTGCTCGACCACTTCCTCCCTGCCTGACAGGTCCATACTTATCAAGGACACGCAGTAGCTGTTCCTTGAACAAGCCCCACATTTCCATTGTGCCCATCCCCTGCAGTTTTCCTCTCCATCCGATGCATCCTAAGTCTTGCCTCATCGCATCATAATTGCCTTTCCCCCAGATATAACTCGTGCCCTGCGGTATATACCTATCCCTTGCCATCACTAAAGTAAACGTAATCGAATTGTGGTCACTATCACCAAAGTGCTCACCTCCCTCCAAATCTAACACCTGTCCTGGTTCATTACCCAGTACCAAATCCAATATGGCCTCGCCTCTCGTTGGCCTATCTACATACTGTGTCAGGAAACCCTCCTGCACACATTGGACAAAAACTGACCCATCTAAAGTACTCGAACTATAGCGTTTCCAGTCAATATTTGGAAAGTTAAAGTCCCCCATAACAACTACCCCGTTGCTTTCGCTCCTATCCAAAAGCATCTTTGCAATCCTTTCCTCTACATCTCTGGAACGTTTCGGAGGCCTATAGAAAACCCCTAACAGGGTGACCTCTCCTTTCCGGTTTCTAACCTCAGCCCATACTACCTCAGTAGATGAGTCCTCATCAAACGTCCTTTCTGCCACCGTAATACTGTCCTTGACTAACAATGCCACCCCTCCCCCTCTTTTACCACCTTCCCTGAGCTTACTGAAATATCTAAACCTCGGCACCTGCAACAACCATTCCTGTCCCTGCTCTATCCATGTCTCCAAAATGGCCACAACATCGAAGTCCCAGGTACCAACCCATGCCGCAAGTTCACCCAACTAATTCCGGATGCTCCTGGCATTGAAGAAGACACACTTTAAACCATTCCTGCAACTTTGAAACCTTACTCATGACCTCACTACTCTCAACCTCCTGTATACTGGAGCTACAATTCAGGTTCCCAAGCCCCTGAACTAGTTTAAACCCTCCCGAAGAGCATTAGCAAATTTCCCCCCCCAGGATATTGGTACTCCTCTGGTCCACGTGCAGACCATCCCGTTTGTAGAGGTCCTTTTCCTACCCTATCCCTTTTCCTACCTATGTCGTTGGTACCTGAGTGGACCACGACTTGGGGCTGCTCCCTCTCCCCCTTATGGATCCCGAAAACACGATCCGAGTCACAGAGACAGAGTCACAGAGAGACAGAGTCACAGAAAGATGGAGATACAGAGAGATGGAGAGACAGATACAGAGAGACAGTGTCACAGAGACACACAGACACAGAGAGACAGAGAGAGATAGAGTCACAGAGACAGAGTCACAGAGAGACAGAGTCACAGAAAGATGGAGATACAGAGAGATGGAGAGACAGATACAGAGAGACAGTGTCACAGAGACACACAGACACAGAGAGACAGAGAGAGATAGAGTCACAGAGACAGAGTCACAGAGAGACAGACACACAGAGAGACAGAGACACACAGACAGACACACAGACAGACACACAGATGGAGACAGAGACAGAGTCGCACAGACAGACACAGAGACTGAGACACACAGACAGACACAGAGACTGAGACACACAGACAGACACAGAGACAGAGACACACAGACGGAGACAGAGACACACAGACAGACACAGAGACAGAGACACACAGACAGACACAGAGACTAAGACACACAGACAGACACAGAGACAGAGACACACAGACGGAGACAGAGACACACAGACAGACACAGAGACAGAGACACACAGACAGACACACAGACAGACACAGAGACAGAGACACACACAGAGACAGAGACACACTGAGAGAGTCAGAGACACACAGACAGACACAGAGACACACAGACAGACACAGAGACACACAGATGGAGGCAGAGACACACAGACGGAGACAGAGACACACAGACAGACATAGAGACAGAGACACACAGATGGAGGCAGAGACACACAGACAGACACAGAGACTGAGACACACAGACAGACACAGAGACAGACACACAGATGGAGACAGAGACAGAGTCGCACAGACAGACACAGAGACTGAGACACACAGACAGACACAGAGACTAAGACACACAGACAGACACAGAGACAGAGACACACAGACAGACACACAGACAGACACAGAGACAGAGACACACTGACAGACACCGAGACAGAGACACACAGACAGACACAGAGACACACTGACAGGCACCGAGACAGAGACACACAGACAGACACAGAGACACACAGACAGACACAGAGACAGAGACTCACAGACAGACACAGAGACTGAGACACACAGACGGAGACAAAGACACAGACAGACACAGAGACTGAGACACACAGACAGACACAGAGACTGAGACAGAGGCAGAGACACACAGATGGAGACAGAGACACACAGACACACACACAGACTGAGACACATAGACAGACACAGAGACAGAGACACACAGACACAGACAGAGAGACAAAGACAGGCACAGAGACTGAGACAGAGGCAGAGACACACAGACAGAGACAGAGACACACAGACACACACACAGACTGAGACACACAGAGGGAGACAGAGACAGAGACACACAGACAGGGACAGAGACTGAGACACGCAGACAGACACACAGACTGAGACAGCCAATGAGACTGAGACACACACAGACAGACACAGAGACTAAGACACACAGACAGACACAGAGACAGAGACACACAGACGGAGACAGAGACACACAGACAGACACAGAGACAGAGACACACAGACAGACACACAGACAGAGACACACTGACAGACACCGAGACAGAGACACACAGACAGACACAGAGACACAGAGACAGACACAGAGACTGAGACACACAGACGGAGACAAAGACACAGACAGACACAGAGACTGAGACACACAGACAGACACAGAGACTGAGACAGAGGCAGAGACACACAGATGGAGACAGAGACACACAGACACACACACAGACTGAGACAAATAGACAGACACAGAGACACAGACACAGACAGAGATTCAAAGACAGACACAGAGACTGAGACAGAGGCAGAGACACACAGACAGAGACAGAGACACACAGACACACACACAGACTGAGACACACAGAGGGAGACAGAGACAGAGACACACAGACAGGGACAGAGATACATTGGCGGAGACAGAGACTGAGACACACAGACAGGCACAGAGACTGAGACACACACAGACAGACACAGAGAAAGAAACACACAGACAGGCACACAGACAGGCACAGGGACAGAGTGATAGACAGACTCACAGACAGGAACAGGGACAGAGTGACAGACAGACACACAGACAGGCACAGAGCCAGAGTGACGAACAGGCACAGAGATAGAGACACACAGGCACGGACAGAGATAAAGACACACAGACAGACACTGAGACAGAGTCACACAGACATAGACACACAGGCGGAGGCAGAGACAGAGACACACAGATAGACACAGAGACAGAGTGACAGACAGGCACAGGGACAGGAAAAGGAACAGAGTGACAGACAGGCACAGGGACAGGCACAGGAACAGAGTGACAGACAAACAGAAAGATAGGTACAGAGACAGAATGACTGACAGTGACAGAGACAGAGTGACTGACAGTCACACAGACAGACACACCGACAGGCACACAGACCGACGCAGAGACAGGGACAGAATGACAGACAGGCACAGGGACAGAGTGACAGACAGGCACACAGACAGGCACAGGGACAGTGACAGACAAGCACACTGACAGGCAGACGAACAGTGTGACAGACAGGCACACAGACAGGCACAGGGTCAGAGTGACAGACAGGCACACAGGCATGCACAGGGACAGAGTGACAGACAGCCACAGGGACTGAGTGACAGACAGGCAGACTGACAGGCTCAGGGACAGAGTGATAGACAGCCACAGGGACAGAGTGACAGACAGACTGACAGACAGGCACAGGGACAGAGTGACAGACAGGCACACAGACAGACACAGGGACAGAGTGACAGACAGGCACAGGGACAGAGTGACAGACAGGCACACAGACAGTCACACAGGCAGACACAGACAGGCACAGGGACAGAATTACAGACAGACACAGACAGTCACAGGGACAGAGAGGTGGACAGACACACAGACGGGCACAGGGACAGAGTGACAGACAGTCACACAAACAGACACACAGACAGGCATACAGACAGAGTGACAGACTGGCACAGGGACAGACGGACAGACAGGCACACAGAAAGTCACAGGAACAGAGTGAGATACAGGCACACAGACAGGCACAGGTACAGAGTGACAGACAGGCACAGGGACAGGCACAGGAACAGAGTGACAGACAGGCACACAGCCAGGCACAGAGACTCAGGTACACAGACAGGCACAGAGACTGAGACACACACAGACAGATACAGAGAAAGAGACACACAGACAGGGACAGAGACAGAGACACACAGACAGAGACAGAGACACACAGGCGGAGGCAGAGAAAGAGACACACAGATGGAGACAGAGACACACAGACAGACACAGGGACAGAGTGACAGACAGGCACAGCGACAGGCACAGGAACAGAGTGACAGACAGGCAGAAAGTCAGGCACAGAGTCGGAGTGACTGACAGTGACAGAGACAGAGTGACTGACAGTCACACAGACAGACACACCGACAGGCACACAGACAGACGCAGAGACAGGGACAGAATGACAGACAGGCACAGGGACAGGCACAGGGACAGTGACAGACAAGCACACTGACAGGCAGACGGACAGTGTGACAGACAGGCACACAGACAGGCACAGGGTCAGAGTGACAGACAGGCATACAGGCATGCACAGGGACAGAGTGACAGACAGGCACAAAGACAGACTCACAGACAGGCACAGGGACAGAGTGACAGACAGGCACAGGGACAGACACAGGGACAGAGTGATAGACAGGCACTGGGACAGTGACAGACAAGCACACTGACAGGCAGACGGACAGTGTGACAGACAGGCACACAGACAGGCACAGGGTCAGAGTGACAGACAGGCACACAGGCATGCACAGGGACAGAGTGACAGACAGGCACAAAGACAGACTCACAGACAGGCACAGGGACAGAGTGACAGACAGGCACAGGGACAAACACAGGGACAGAGTGATAGACAGGCACTGGGACAGTGACAGACAAGCACACTGACAGGCAGACGGACAGTGTGACAGACAGGCACACAGACAGGCACAGGGTCAGAGTGACAGACAGGCACACAGGCATGCACAGGGACAGAGTGACAGACAGGCACAAAGACAGACTCACAGACAGGCACAGGGACAGAGTGACAGACAGGCAAAGGGACAGACACAGGGACAGAGTGATAGACAGGCACACAGGCATGCACAGGGACAGAGTGACAGACAGGCACACAGACAGACTCACAGACAGGGACAGGCACCGGGTCAGAGTGACAGACAGGCACACAGACAGGCACAGGGACAGAGTGACAGACAGGCACAGGGACAGAGTGACAGACAGGCACACAGACAGGGACAGAGTGACAGCCAGACACATAAACAGGCACAGGGACAGAGTGACAGACAGACTCACAGACAGACACAGGGACAGAGTGCCAGACAGGCACACAGACAGGCACAGGGACAGAGTGACTGACAGGCACAGGGACAGGCACGGAAACAGAGTGACAGACAGGCACAGAGACTGAGACACACACAGACAGGCACAGAGATAGAGACACACAGACACGGACAGAGATAAAGACACACAGACAGACACTGAGACAGAGTCACACAGACGGAGACAGAGACAGAGACACACAGGTAGACACAGAGACAGAGTGACAGACAGGCACATCTACAGGCACAGGAACAGAGTGGCAGACAGACAGAAAGATAGGCACAGAGACAGAATGACAAACAGTCACACAGACAGACACAGAGACAGGCACAGGGACAGAATGACAGACAGGCACAGGGACAGAGTGACAGACAGGCACACAGACAGGCACAGGGACAGGCACAGGGAAAGAGTGACAGACAAGCACACAGACAAGCACAGGGGCAGAGTGACAGACAGGCACAGGGACAGAGTGACAGACAGACTAACAGACAGGCACACAGACAGGCACAGGGACAGAGTGACAGACAGGCACAGGGACTGAGTGACAGACAGAGTGACAGACAGGCACAGAAACAGTGTGACAGACAGGCACACAGACAGACGCAAGGTCAGAGCGATAGACAGGCACTCAGACAAGCGCAAAGACAGTGTGATAGACACTACACAGACAGTCACAGTGACAGAGTGACAGACAGTCACACAGACAGGCACAAGGACAGTGTGATGGACACTACACAGACAGGCACACAGACAGACACAGTGACAGAGTGACAGACAGGCACAGAAACAGTGTGACAGACAGGCACACAGACAGACACAGGGGCAGAGTGACAGACAGTCACACAGACAGGCACAAGGACAGTGTGATAGATACTACACAGACAGGCACACAGACAGACACAGTGACAGAGTGACAGACAGGCACAGGGACAGAGTGACAGACAGGCACACAGACAGTCACACAGGCAGACACACAGACAGGCACAGGGACAGAATGACAGACAGGCACAGGGACAGAATGACAGACAGACACACAGACAGTCACAGGGACAGAGAGGTGGACAGACACACAGACGGGCACAGGGACAGAGTGACAGACAGTCACACAGACAGACACACAGACAGGCATACAGACAGAGTGACAGACAGGCGCAAGGACAGACTGACAGACAGGCACACAGAAAGTCACAGGAACAGAGTGAGATACAGGCACACAGACAGGCACAGGTACAGAGTGACAGACAGGCACAGGGACAGGAACAGAGTGACAGACAGGCACACAGACAGGCACAGAGACTCAGATACACAGACAGGGACAGAGACAGACACACACAGACAGACACAGAGAAAGAGACACACAGACAGGGACAGAGACAGAGACACACAGACAGGGACAGAGACAGAGACACACAGGCTGAGGCAGAGAAAGAGACACACAGATGGAGACAGAGACACACAGACAGACACAGGGACAGAGTGACAGACAGGCACAGCGACAGGCACGGGAACAGAGTGACAGACAGGCAGAAAGTCAGGCACAGAGTCGGAGTGACTGACAGTCACACAGACAGACACACAGACAGAGCGCAGAGACAGGCACAGAGACAGAATGACAGACAGGCACAGAGACAGAGTGACATACAGGCACAGGGACAGTGACAGACAAGCACACTGACAGGCAGAGGGTCAGAGTGATAGACAGGCACACAGACAGGCACAGAGTCAGAGTGACAGACAGGCACAGGGACAGAGTGACAGACAGGCAGAGAGACAGGGACAGGGATAGAGTGACAGACAGGCACAGGGACAGAGTGACAGACAGGCCCAGGGATAGAGTGACAGACAGGCACAGGGATAGAGTGACAGACAGGCAGACAGACAGGCACAGGAACAGAGTGACAGACAGGCACAGGGAGAGAGTGACAGACAGGCACACAGACTGGCAGGCACAGGGACAGAGTGACAGACAGGCAGAGAGACAGGGACAGACAGGCACAGGGATAGAGTACAGACAGGCACAGGGATAGAGTGACAGACAGGCCCAGGGATAGAGTGACAGACAAGCACAGGGACAGAGTGACAGACAGGCACAGGGACAGAGTGACAGACAGGCATTGGGTCAGAGTGTCAGACAGGCAGACAGACAGGCACACGGTGCTGGAGCAGTTTGGGAGTCGGCACTCATTAGCAAGGTAATTAGCAGTCGGTTCTGTTGCCAATCAGAGTTGCTGCTCCTCCCGGATTGCAGTAATCAGCAAGGTGGGTGTGAAGGACCCATCCCAGCTCCTGAATGGGTAATCAGCGTTCTGATTGGGACAAGACCAAAATTAAAAGCCTTTTGGTGAATATTCATTAGGTTAAAGGCAGTATGGGTGTGAGAAATCAGCAAGCTTGCTGCAAAAGCTTTAGTGATGGGCTTTGGAATGGAGATTGGGGACCGAAGCTGCTTCTATTAAAATCTCTCAACCAGTCACTCTGCCTCCTTGATCATTAAACTGCAGTTTGCACAGTTTCTAATGCAGGAACCTGCAAATCGTGGCCTTTCCATTCTAGTTTTTTGACTCAAACTCTCTGTGAATGGTCACTCTCTCTCTCTCTCTCACAGTTCACTGTCCACTGGAGTATTTTCCACTTGTTCTTCCGCCCGCTCTCCACTTTCCTCTTTCTCACTCTTTAACCTGATGATTTTTATTCTAGTTTAGTCTGGAATAAATTCCTCAATTCATTCCCGCTTCAGCAAACTCCTCAATGTTTTCTGCTCGCTACAGACTGCCCTTGAATTTTAGATTTATTCAGCAGGGAAGACAATTTATTTCCTGATTATTTCTGGACAAACACATCCTTAATCAGGAAAACTCTTTGAAACCATCTGCTCTCCTCCCCTCTCCTCAGTGGCGCGTTCATTGCCTCCCAAAGTTTAACAAAGACTCTCTGTCTAATCACATCTCATCAATCACACTTAATAATACCCCACTGCCCCGGGACACATCTCCCTGTCTCCAGGGGGATGGGACTGACACAGCCTCACTCTCTGCCTCTCTCCTTCCCTCCCTCCACCTCCCTCTCCTTCCCTCCCTCCCCTCCCTCTCCTTCCCTCCCTCCCCTCCCTCTCCTTCCCTCCCTCTCCTTCCCTCCCTCCCCTCCCTCTCCTTCCCTCCCTTCCCTCCCTCTCCTTCCCTCCCTCCCCTCCCTCTCCTTCCCTCCCTCCCCTCCCTCTCCTTCCCTCCCTCCCCTCCCTCTCCTTCCCTCCCTCCCCTCCCCGCCTCCCCTCTCCCCGCCCTCCCTCCCCTCTCTCCCCTCTCTCCCTCCCCTCTCTCCCCTCTCTCCCTCCCCTCTCTCCCCTCCCCCCCATCTCCTTCCCTTCCCCCCCTCTCCTTCCCTCCCCCCCTCTCCTTCCCTCCCCCCCCTCTCCTTCCCTCCCCCCCCTCTCCTTCCCTCCCCCCCCCTCCTTCCCTCCCCCCCCCTCCTTCCCTCCCCCCCCTCTCCTTCCCTCCCCCCCCTCCCCCCCCACTCCTTCCCTCCCCCCTCTCCTTCCCTCCCCCCCTCCCCCCCCCCACTCCCCCCCCCACTCCTTCCCTCCCCCCCCTCTCCTTCCCTCCCCCTCCTCTCCTTCCCTCCCCCCCTCTCCTTCCCTCCCCCCCTCTCCTTCCCTCCCCCCCTCTCCTTCCCTCCCCCCCTCTCCTTCCCTCCCCCCCCTCTCCTTCCCTCCCCCCCCTCTCCTTCCCTCCCCCCCTCTCCTTCCCTCCCACCCCTCTCCTTCCCTCCCCCCCCTCTCCTTCCCTCCCCCCCTCTCCTTCCCTCCCCCCCCTCCTTCCCTCCACCCCCCACTCCTTCCCTCCCCCCCCTCTCCTTCCCTCCCCCCCCTCTCCTTCCCTCCCCCCCCTCTCCTTCCCTCCCCCCCCTCTCCTTCCCTCCCCCCCCCTCTCCTTCCCTCCCCCCCCCCTCTCCTTCCCTCCCCCCCCCCTCTCCTTCCCTCGTCCCCTCTCCTTCCCTCCCCCCCACTCTCCTTCCCTCCCCCCCACTCTCCTTCCCTCCCCCCCCCTCTCCTTCCCTCCCCCCCCCTCTCCTTCCCTGCCCCCCCTCTCCTTCCCTCCCCCCCCTCTCCTTCCCTCCCCCCCCCCTCTCCTTCCCTCCCCCCCCTCTCCTTCCCTCTCCCCCCTCTCCTTCCCTCCCCCCCCCTCCTTCCCTCCCCCCCTCTCCTTCCCTCCCCCCTCTCCTTCCCTCCCCCCCCCTCTCCTTCCCTCCCCCCCCTCTCCTTCCCTCCCCCCCTCTCCTTCCCTCCCCCCCCTCTCCTTCCCTCCCCCCCTCTCCTTCCCTCCCCCCCCTTTCCATCCCTCCCCCCCCTCTCCTTCCCTCCCCCCCTCTCTCCTTCCCTCCCCCCCTCTCTCCTTCCCTCCCCCCCTCTCTCCTTCCCTCCCCCCCCTCTCTCCTTCCCTCCCCCCCCTCTCTCCTTCCCACCCCCTCTCTCCTTCACTCCCTCCCCTCTCCTTCCCTCCCTCCCCGCCCCTCCCCTCCCCTCCCCTCCGCTCCCCTCCCCTCCCCTCCGCTCCCCTCCCCTCCCCTCCCCCTCCTCCCCTAACCTCCCCTCCCTCCCCTCCCTCCCCTCCCTCCCCTCCCCTCCCCTCCCCTCCCCTCCCCTCCCTCCCCTCCCCTCCCCTCCCCTCCCTCTCCTTCCCTACCCTTCCCTCTCCTCCCCTACCCTTCCCTCTCGTCCCCTACCCTTCCCTCTCCTCCCCTCCCCTCTCCTCCCCTCCCCTCTCCTCCCCTCCCCTCCCCTCTCCTCCCCTCCCCTCTCCTCCCCTCCCCTCCCCTCCCTCTCCTCCCCTCCCTCTCCTCCCCTACCCTCCCTCCCCTTCCTTCCCCTCCCTCTCCTTCCCCTCCCTCTCCTTCCCTCCCCTCCTACTCCTTCCCTACTCTCCCCTTCCCTCCCCTTCCCTCCCCTTCCCTCCCCTACCCTCCCCCTCCCTCCCCTCCCCCCACCCTCTCCTCCCTCTCCTTCCCTCCCCTTCCCTCCCCCTCCCTCCCCTCCCTCTCCTCCCCTACCCTCCCACTCCTCCCCTACCCTCCCTCTCCTCCCCTACCCTCCCTCTCCCCCCCTACCCTCCCTCTCCTCCCCTACCCTCCCTCTCCTCCCCTACCCTCCCTCTCCTCCCCTACCCTCCCTCTCCTGCCCTAACCTCCCCTTCCTTCCCCTCCCACTCCTTCCCTACCCTTACCTACCCTTCCCCTTCCCTCCCCTCCCTCCCCTTCCCTCCCCTTCCCTCTCCTTCCCTCTCCTTCCCTCTCCATCCCTACCCTTCCCTCCCCTTCCCTCCCCTTCCCTCCCCTCCCTCTCCTTCCCTCCCCTCCCCTCTCCTTCCCTCCCTCCCCTCTCCTTCCCTCCCATCCCTCTCCTTCCCTCCCCTCCCTCTCCTCCCCTACCCTCCCTCTCCTCCCCTACCCTCCCTCTCCTCCCCTACCCTCCCTCTCCTCCCCTACCCTCCCTCTCCTCCCCTACCCTCCCTCTCCTCCCCTAACCTCCCCTTCCTTCCCCCCCCTCACCTTCCCTCCCCTCCCTGTCCTTCCCTCCCCTCCCTCTCCTTCCCTCCCCTCCCTCTCCTTCCCTCCCCTCCCTCTCCTTCCCTCCCCTCCCTCTCCTTCCCTCCCCTCCCTCTCCTTCCTTCCCCTCCCTCTCCTTCCCTCCCCTCCCTCCCTCTCCTTCCCTCCCCTCCCTCTCCTTCCCTCCCCCCCCTCTCCTTCCCTCCCCTCCCTCTCCTTCCCTCCCCTCCCACTCCTTCCCTACCCTTCCCTACCCTTCCCTCCCCTACCTTCCCCCTCCCTCCCCTCCCTCTCCTTCCCTCCCCCCCTCCCTCTCCTTCCCTCTCCTTCCCTCCCCTCACTCTCCTCCCCTCCCCTCCCCTCCCTCTCCTCCCCTCCCTCTCCTCCCCTACCCTCCCTCCCCTTCCTTCCCCTCCCTCTCCTTCCCCTCCCTCTCCTTCCCTCCCCTCCTACTCCTTCCCTACTCTCCCCTTCCCTCCCCTTCCCTCCCCTTCCCTCCCCTACCCTCCCCCTCCCTCCCCTCCCCCCACCCTCTCCTCCCTCTCCTTCCCTCCCCTTCCCTCCCCCTCCCTCCCCTCCCTCTCCTCCCCTACCCTCCCACTCCTCCCCTACCCTCCCTCTCCTCCCCTACCCTCCCTCTCCCCCCCTACCCTCCCTCTCCTCCCCTACCCTCCCTCTCCTCCCCTACCCTCCCTCTCCTGCCCTAACCTCCCCTTCCTTCCCCTCCCACTCCTTCCCTACCCTTACCTACCCTTCCCCTTCCCTCCCCTCCCTCCCCTTCCCTCCCCTTCCCTCTCCTTCCCTCTCCTTCCCTCTCCATCCCTACCCTTCCCTCCCCTTCCCTCCCCTTCCCTCCCCTCCCTCTCCTTCCCTCCCCTCCCCTCTCCTTCCCTCCCTCCCCTCTCCTTCCCTCCCATCCCTCTCCTTCCCTCCCCTCCCTCTCCTCCCCTACCCTCCCTCTCCTCCCCTACCCTCCCTCTCCTCCCCTACCCTCCCTCTCCTCCCCTCCCCTCCCTCTCCTCCCCTACCCTCCCTCTCCTCCCCTACCCTCCCTCTCCTCCCCTAACCTCCCCTTCCTTCCCCTCCCTCACCTTCCCTCCCCTCCCTGTCCTTCCCTCCCCTCCCTCTCCTTCCCTCCCCTCCCTCTCCTTCCCTCCCCTCCCTCTCCTTCCCTCCCCTCCCTCTCCTTCCCTCCCCTCCCTCTCCTTCCTTCCCCTCCCTCTCCTTCCCTCCCCTCCCTCCCTCTCCTTCCCTCCCCTCCCTCTCCTTCCCTCCCCCCCCTCTCCTTCCCTCCCCTCCCTCTCCTTCCCTCCCCTCCCACTCCTTCCCTACCCTTCCCTACCCTTCCCTCCCCTACCTTCCCCCTCCCTCCCCTCCCTCTCCTTCCCTCCCCCCCTCCCTCTCCTTCCCTCTCCTTCCCTCCCCTCACTCTCCTTCCCTCCCCTTCCCTCCTCTACCCTCCCCTCCCTCCCCTCCCTCCCCTCCCTCTCCTTCCCTCCCCTTCCCTCCCCTCCCTCCCCTTCCCTCCCCTTCCCTCTCCTTCCCTACCCTTCCCTCCCCTACCCTCCCCTCCTTCTCCCCTCCTTCTCCCCTCCTTCCCTCCCCTCCCTCCCCTCCCTCTCCTTCCCTCCCCTCCCTCTCCTTCCCTCCCCTCCCTCTCCTTCCCTCCCCTCCCTCTCCTTCCCTCCCCTCCCTCACCTTCCCTCTCCTTCCCTCTCCTTCCCTCCCTCTCCTCCCCTACCCTCCCTCTCCTCCCCTACCCTCCCTCTCCTCCCCTACCCTCCCTCTCCTCCCCTACCCTCCCTCTCCTCCCATACCCTCCCTCTCCTCCCCTACCCTCCCCTTCCTTCCCCTCCCTTACCCTCCCCTTCCTTCCCCTCCCTCACCTTCCCTCCCCTCCCTCTCCTTCCCTCCCCTCCCTCTCCTTCCCTCCCCTCCCTCTCCTTCCCTCCCCTCCCTCACCTTCCCTCCCCTCCCTCTCCTTCCCTCCCCTCCCTCCCCTCCCCTCCCCTCCCTCCCCTCCCCTCCCCTCCCCTCCCTCCCCTCCCCTCCCTCCCCTCCCTCTCCTTCCCTCCCCTCCCTCTCCTTCCCTCCCCTCCCTCTCCTTCCCTCCCCTCCCTCTCCTTCCCTCCCCTCCTTCTCCTTCCCTCCCCTCCCCTCCCCTCCCTCTCCTTCCCTCTCCTCCCACTCCTTCCCTACCCTTCCCTCCCCTACCCTCCCCTCCCCCTCCCCCTCCCCCTCCCCCTCCCCTCCCTCCCCCCCTCCCCTCCCTCCCCCTCCCCTCCCTCCCCCTCCCCCTCCCTCCCCCTCCCCCTCCCTCCCCCTCCCCCTCCCTCTCCCTCCCCTCCCTCTCCTTCCCTCCCCTCCCTCTCCTTCCCTCCCCTCCCTCTCCTTCCCTCCCCTCCCTCTCCTTCCCTCCCCTTCCCTCCCCTTCCATCCCCTACCCTCCCCCTCCCTCCCCTCCCTCTCCTTCCCTCCCCTCCCTCTCCCTCCCTCCCCTCCCTCCCCTTCCCTCCCCTTCCCTCTCCTTCCCTCCCCTACCCTCCCCCTCCTTCTCCCCTCCTTCTCCTTCCCTCCCCCCTCCCTCCCCTCCCTCTCCTTCCCTCCCCTCCCTCTCCTTCCCTCCCCTCCCTCTCCTTCCCTCCCCTTCCCTCCCCTTCCCTCTCCTTCCCTCCCCTCCCCTCGTGTTTGGTGTTCCGATGCACAAATGATCCAACATGGCTGTAGATGGTACAACATCGGTGCAACATCGTGGGCCGAAGGGCCTGTACTGCGCTGTATTATTCTATGTTCTTTGTTCTAACTCTGTTTTATTGTCTAATCAACAGTAACAACTAACTGCTGGCTGAGGTTCGTGCTTCACCAGCTAACCTGTGGACCCAGCCCTATCGCTATCTTAGTGAGGCACTCAGCACACGGTGTATGTCTGAGAGGCGCGCTGTGAGCTCTGTGCTCTGAGCTACCTCCTGGTAGAATGAGCGGGAACTGTGGTGTTCCCTGTTTTATAGTGCGTGTGCTCTCACTGGTGATTGGCTGCGATGTTGTGTGTGTGTTGGTTGGTCCAACTACCTGTCCATCAGTGTGTGTGTGATTGCACCATGATATGCTAATGTGGATATCATGACATCCCCCCCTTTCACAAAGGATATGTGCCTACAGGATAATAAATACAAATGTGTACTGAGTGCATCTGAGTATGTGTGTGCAATATTTACAACATGTACATGAGGCTAAACTATACACAGAGGAAGGTGTCAGGTGCAACAGAACAACGAGGTTGTACCAATAACAGAACAAATGCAACCAGCAAATGACGAGAGAAAACTTCTGGAACAATGAACGACGACAAAAGAAACACGTTAACAGTCTGTAAAACGATTCAGTGAGTCCAATGTGCTAACAGGCTCATAAATCCAGTCTCTCAGGTGGGCGACGAATTCAGGTCGACCGTTAGGGTGGCACACCACTCATCGCCCGGATCAATGCTGTACACTGGCAGCGGCTGGTGGTTCCGACTTGGGGACATCCGGTTCTTGTGGATTACCGCAACGCGAAGTGCTCCCTGTCTTCGGTATCACTGGTCTGCATGTTGTCAGGATATGACTCAATGTAGGGGGGCTGAATGGCCCGCACGTCCCTGCGAGGCTGGCGGAATTGTTGGGAGTTGGCAGGTTGAGCTGCTCAATAGCAGGCAGCGTAGTGGCCCATCCTGCCACAGCGGAGGCATTGTCGCGCTTTGGCCGGACATTGCCACATTAAGTGGGCGGAGCCACAGTTGCCGCAAGTAGTGACGTCATGGTGTTCGTTGCGCCACCGCGCATGCGCAGTGCGATCCTGTGTAGAGCGCGCCTGCGCGTCCCGTCCCTCTGCGTCGACGTCCCCTCTTTTGGCGCGTACAAGCGCGGGAGGCCTCGGAAAGCGCCAAAAATGGTCGCCCTCGTCCGGGCCGCGGGCCGGGAGGTACTCGATCGACTGGACCCGCTCCGCCTCGTAGGACCCCTGCCGTGCCGATTCGGCCGCCTGGATTTGGGAGTACCGGCTGGTCGCGTTCTCATGGAGGAAGCAGGTCTCGATGGCGGTGGCTAGGGTGAGGCACTTTATTTTAAGGAGCTGCTGGTGTAGGGTGTCCGAGATGACCCCAAAAACTATCTGATCCCGTATCATGGAGTCGGAGGTGGCCCCATAGCCGCAGGACTGCGCGAGGATACGGAGGTGAGTCAAGTCAGATTGGAAAGGATCATCCTATCTCTGCAGGCGCTGCTGGAAGAGGTACCTCTCGAAGCTCTCAGTGACTTCCACGCTGAAGTGTTCCTCGAACTTCAGAAGCACCGTCTTGTATATTGTTTTGTCCTCGCCTTCCGCGAATGCCAGAGAGTTGTAGATGTGGATGGCATGGTGCCCCACCGTGGAGAGGAGGAGGGCGATCTTCCTGGTGTCCGATGCATTCTCCCTGTCTGTGGCTTCTAGGAAGAGCTGGAAGCGCTGTTTAAACAGCTTCCAGTTTACGCCGAGATTTCCAGCGATTCGGAGAGGCTGCGGTGGGCCTCCCTCTCTCCCCTCCCTCCCTCTCTCTCTCCCCTCCCTCCCTCTCTTCCCTTCCTCTCTCCCCTCCCACCCTCTCTCCCTCCCTCTCTCCCTCTCTCTCTCCCTCCCTCTCTCCCTCTCTCGCTCTCTCCTCCCTCCCTCCCTCCCTCCCTCTCTCTCTCCCCTCCCTCCCTCTCTCCCCTCCCTCCCTCTCTCCCCTCCCTCTCTCCCCTCCCTCTCTCTCTCCTCTCTCTCTCTCTCTCCCTCCCTCTCTCCCTCTCTCCCTC
Organism: Scyliorhinus torazame; assembly: GCF_047496885.1. NCBI lineage: Eukaryota > Metazoa > Chordata > Chondrichthyes > Carcharhiniformes > Scyliorhinidae > Scyliorhinus > Scyliorhinus torazame. The sequence goes on along the minus strand of NC_092717.1, from coordinate 254,121,377 downwards.
CCTCTCTCCCTCTCTCTCTCCATCCCTCCCTCCCTCCCTCCCTCTCTTCCCTTCCTCTCTCCACTCCCACCCTCACTCCCTCCATCTCTCCCTCTCTCTCTCCCTCTCTCTCTCCCCTCCCTCTCTCTCTCCCCTCCCTCCCTCTCTCCCCTCCCTCCCTCTCTCCCCTCCCTGTCTCTCCCCTCCCTCTCCCTCCCTCCCTCTCTCCCTCCCTCCCTCTCCCTCCCTCCCTCTCTCCCTCTCTCCCCTCCCTCTCTCTCTCCCTCCATCCCTCCCTCCATCCCTCCCTCCCTGTCTCTCCCTCCCTCCACTTCCATGGAGCAGGGTGGCGGGTTTCTGAAGAGGTGCAGGTAGGTCTCACAGTCGCTGGTTAGCGTCCACTACTGGTATCATGTCGTGTTGGGTGTTCCGATGCACAAATGATCCAACACGGCTGTAGATGGTACAACTCTGTTTTATTGTCTAAGCAACGGTAACAACTAACTACTGCCTTGGGTTCGTGCTTCACCAGCTAACCTGTGGACCCAGCCCTATCACTATCTTTGTGAGGCACTCAGCACATGGTGTATGTCTGAGTGGCACGCTGTGAGCTCTGTGCTCTGAGCTATCTCCTGGTAGAATGAGCGGGAACTGTGGTGTTCCCTGTTTTATAGTGCGTGTGCTCTCACTGGTGATTGGCTGCGATGTTGTGTGTGTGTTGGTTGGTCCAACTACCTGTCCATCAGTGTGTGTGTGATTGCACCATGATATGTTAATGTGGATATCATGACACCTCCTCTCCCCTCCACTCCCTCCCCTCACTCCCCTCCCTCCCTCCCCTCCCCTCTCCCTACCTTCCTCTCACTCACTCCCGACCCTCCCTCCCCCCTCCCCCACCCACCCGCCCCCCTCCCTCCCACCCTCCCCCCTCCCTCCATCCCCGTCCCTCCCACCATCCTCCCTCCCTCCATCCCCTCCCTCCCTCCCCTCCCTCCCCTCCCCTCCCTTCCTCCACTCCCTACCCCATCCCCTCCCTCACTCCCCTCCCCTCCCGTCCCTCCCTTGCCTCTCCCTACCCTCCCCTCCCTCCCTCCACTCCCCTACCCTCCATCCCTTCCCTCCACTATCCACCCTCCCTTACCTCCCCTACCCTCCCTTCCTTCCCAGTCCCTCCCTCTCCTCCCCGTCCCTCCCTCTCCTCCCTGTCCCTCCTTCTCCTGTCTCCCCTGCCCCTCCATCCCTCTCTCGCTCTCTCCCTCACTCCCTCCCTCCCTATCCCTCTCTCCCTCCCACTCTATATCTCTCCCTCCATCACTCACTCCCTCCCTCTCTCCCTCCCTCCCTATCTCCCTCCCTCCCTCCCTCTCTCCCTCTCTCACTCCCTCCCTCCCACTCTCCCTCCCTCCCTCCCTCTCTCCCTCTCGCAATCCCTCCCTCTCTCCCTCCCTCCCTCCCTCTCTCCCTCCCTGCCTCTCTCTCCCTCCCTCCCTCCCTCTCCCCCCTCCTTCTCTCCCTCCTTCTCTACCTCTCTCCCTGCCTCCCTCTCACCCTCTCTCCCTCCCTCCATCATTCCCTCTCTCCCTCCCTCCCCCTCTCCCTCCCCCTCCCTCTTTCCCTCCCTCCCTCTCTCCCTCCCTCTCTCCATCCCTCTCTTCCTCCCTCTCCCCTCTCTCGATCCCTCCCTCCCTCTCTCCCTCTCTCCCTCCCTCTCTCCCACCCTCTCTCCCTCCCTCCTCCTCTCCCTCCTTCTCACCCTTGCTCCTTCCCTCCCTCTCTCCCTCCCTCCTGCTCTCCATCCCTCCCTCGCTCCATCCCTCTCCCTCCCTATCCCTCCCTCCCTGCCTCCCTCTCCCGCCCTATGCTTCCTACCCTCTCCCTCCATCCATCTCTCCCTCACTCCCACTCTCCCTCCTTCCCTTGCTCTCCCTCCCTCTCTCGCTCTCTCCCTCCCTCCCTTCCTCCCTCACTCCCGCCCTCCCTCACTCCCTCCCTCTCTCCCTCCCATCGACCCCCTCTCCCTCCCTAACTCCCTCTCTCCCTCCCTCCCTCTCTCACTCCCTCTCTCCCTCCCTCCCTCTCTCCCTCCATCACTCCCTCCCTCCCTCTCCCCCTCACTCTCTTGCTGCCCCCTCTCTCTATCTCTCCCCTTCCTCCCTCCTTCTCTCTCTCCCCTCCCTCCCTCTCTCCCTCCATAACTCACTCCCTCGCTCTCTCCCTCCCTCCCTCTCTCCCTCCCTCCCTCCCTCTCTCCCTCTCTCCCTCCCTCCCTCCCACTCTCCCTCCCTCCCTCTCTCAATCCCTCCCTCTCTCCCTCCCTCCCACCCTCTCTCCCTCCCTGCCTCTCTCTCCCTCCCTCCTTCCCTCTCTCCCCCCTCCTTCTCTCCCTCCCCCTCCCTCTTTCCCTCCCTCCCTCCCTCCCTCCCTCTCTCCCTCCCTCTCTCCATCCCTCTCTCCCTCCCTCTCCCCTCTCTCGATCCCTCCCTCCCTCTCTCCCTCTCTCCCTCCCTCTCTCCCTCCCTCCATCTCTCTCCCTCCCTCCCACCCTCTCTCCCTCCCTCCTCCTCTCCCTCCTTCTCACCCTTGCTCCCTCCCTCCCTCTCTCCCTCCCTCCTGCTCTCCATCCCTCCCTCGCTCCATTCATCTCCCTCCCTATCCCTCCCTCCCTGCCTCTCTCCCCCGCCCTATGCCTCCCACCCTCTCCCTCCATCCATCTCTCCCTCACTCCCACTCTCCCTCCTTCCCTCCCCCTCCCTCCCTCGCTCCCTCTGTCCCTCCCTCCCTTCCTCCCTCACTCCCTCCCTCCCTCTCTCCCTCCCTCCCTTCCTCCCTCTCTCTCCCACCCTCCCTCCCTCTCTCTCTCACTCCCTCTCTCCCTCCCTCCCTCTCTCCCTCCATCACTCCCTCCCTCCCTCCCTCTCCCCCTCCCTCTCTCTATCTCTCCCCTTCCTCCCTCCTTCTCTCTCTCCCCTCCCTCCCTCTCTCCCTCCATCACTCTCTCCCTCCCTCCCTCTCCCCCTCACTCTCTCTCTCCCCTCCCTCTCTCTCTCTCCCCTTCCTCCCTCCCTCTCTCTCCCCTTCATCCCTCCCTTTCTCTCTCCCCTCCCTCCGTCGCTCTCTCCCCTCCCTCCCTCTCTCTCTCACCTCCCTCCCTCTCTCGCTCTCTCCCCTCCATCCCTCCCTCTCTTCCCTCCTCCCTCCATCCCTTGCCTTCCTCCCTCCCTCTCTCTCCCCCTCACTCTCTCTCTCCCCTCCCTCTCTCTCTCTCTCCCCTTCCTCCCTCCCTCTCTCTCTCCCCTCCCTCCGTCGCTCTCTCTCCTCCCTCCCTCTCTCTCCCCCTCACTCTCTCTCTCCCCTCCCTCTCTCTCTCTCTCCCCTTCCTCCCTCCCTCTCTCTCTCCCCTCCCTCTCTCCCTCTCTCCCTCCCTTCCTTCCTCCCTCACTCCCTCCCTCTCTCCCTCTCTCACTCCCTCCCTCCCTTGCTCCCTCCCTCCCTCTCTCCCTCCCATCCTCCCTCTCTCCCTCCCTCCCTCTCTCCCTCCCTCCCTCTTTCCCTCTCTCACTCGCTTCCTCCCTCTCCCTCTCTCCATCCCTCTCTCCCTCTCTCCCTCCCTCTCCCCTCTCTCGATCCCTCCCTCCCACTCTCCCTCCCTCCCTCCCTCTCTCCCTCCCTCCCTCTCTTTCCCTCCCTCCCTCCCTCTCTCCCTCCCTCCTTCTCTCCCTCCTTCTCACCCTCGCTCCTTCCCTCCCTCTCACGCTCACTGCCTTCCTCCCTCTCTCCCTCCCTCCCTCCCTCTCTCCATCCCTCCCTCGCTCCATCCCTCTCCATCCCTATCCCTCCCACCCTCTCCCTCCCTCCGTCTCTCCCTCACTCCCACTGTCGCTCTCTGCATCCATCACTCCCTCCCTCTGTCCCTCCTTCCCTCCCCCTCCCTCCCTCTCTCCCTCTCACCCTCCCTCCTTTCCTCCCTCACTTCCTCCCTATCTCCCTCTCTCTCTCCCATCCCTCTCTCCCTCCCATCCATCCTCTCTCCCTCCCTCCCTCCCTCTCTCCCTCCCTGCCTCCCTCCCTCTCTCCCTCCCTCTCTCCCTCCCTCCCTCTCTCCCTTCATCATCTCTCCCTCCCTCCATCACTCTCTCTCTCTCACCTCCCTCCCTCTCTCTCCACTCCCTCTCTCTCTCTCCCCTCCCTCCCTTTCACTCCCCTCCCTCCCTCTCTATCCCTCCCACCCTCTCCCTCCCTCCCTCCCTCTATCCCCTCCCTCCCTCCGTTCCTCGTTCCCTCCCTCCCTCTCTCCCTCTCTCTCTCCCTCCCTCTCTCCCTCTCTCGCACTCTCCTCCCTCCCTCCCTCACTCCAGTCCCTCCCTCCCTCTCTCCCTCCCTCTCTCCCGTCCCTCCCTCCATCTCTCCCTCCCTCTCTCCCCTCCCTCCCCCCCTCCCTCTGTCTCTCCCTCTCTCTTTCCCTCCCTCTCTCCCTCTCTCGTTCTCCCCTCCCTCCCTCTCTCTCTCCCCTCCCTCCCTCCCTCCCTCTCTCCGTCCCTCTCTCCTCTCCCTCCCCTCCCTCCCTCCCTCCCTCTCTCCATCCCTCTCTCCCCACCCTCCCTCTCTCTCTCTCCCTCCCTCCCTCCCCCTCTCCCTCCCTCCCGCTCTCCCTCAATCCCTCTCTCCCTCTCCCTCTCTCCCCTCCCTCCCTCTCTCTTCTGGCCCTCCCTCTCTCTCTCCCCTCCCTCCCTCCCTCTCTCCTTCCCTCTCTCCCCTCCCTCCCTCCCGCTCTCCCTCAATCCCTCTCTCCCTCTCCCTCTCTCCCCTCCCTCCCTCTCTCTTCTGGCCCTCCCTCTCTCTCTCCCCTCCATCCAACCCTTTCTTCCCTTCCTCCCTCCCCCTCTCCCTCCCTCTCTCCCCTCCCTCCCTCCCTCTCTCCCTCCCTCTCTCGCTCTCTCCTACCTCCTTCTCTCTCTCACCCCTCCCTCCATCTCTCCCTCCCCTCACTCCCTCTCTGTCCCCTCCCTAACTCTCTCTCCCCTCCCTCCCTCTCTCTCCACTCCCTCTCTCTCTCTCCCTCCCTCTCTCTCCCCTCCCTCCCTCCCTCCCTCCCTCTCTCTCCCCTCCCTCCCTCCCTCCCTCTCACCCTCCCCCCTCACACTCTCTCTCCCTTCATTCCCTCTCTCTCTCCCCTCCCTCCGTCCCTCTCTCCCCTCTCTCCCTCCCTCCCTCCCACTCTTCCCTCTCTCCCTCCCTCTCTCTCCCCTCCCTCTCTCTCCACTCCCTCTTTCTCTCCCCTCCCTCCCTCTCTCCACTCCCTCTTTCTCTCCCCTCCCTCCCTCCCTCTCTCTCCCCTCCCGCTCTCTCCCCTCCCTCCCTCCATCTCTCTCCTCCCTCCCTCCGTCACTGTCCCATCCCTCCCTCTCTCCCTCTCTCCCTCCCTTCCTCCCTCCCTCACTCCCTCCCATCCTCCCTCTCTCTCTCCCTCCCTCTCTCCCTCCCTCCCTCATTCCCTCCCTTATAACCTCCCTCCCTCTCTCTCTCACTCCCTCCCTCTCTCCCTCCCCCTCTCCATCCCTCCCTCCCTCTCTCCCTCCCTTTGTCCCTCTCTCCCTCCCTCCCTCTCCCCCTCCCTATCTCTCTCCCCTCCCTCCGTCCCTCTCTCCCCTCCCTCCCTCTCTCTCTCCACTCCCTCCCTCTCTCGCTCTCTCCCCTCCATCCCTCCCTCTATTGTTCCCTCCCTCCCTCTCTCGCCTCCCTCCCACCCTCTCTCCCCTCTCTCCCTCCCTCACTGTCCCATCCCTCCCTCTCTCCCTCTTTCCCTCCCTTCCTCCCTCACTCACTCCCTCCCTCCCTCTTTCCCTCTCACTCCCTCCCTCCCTCTCTCCCTCCCTCTCTCCATCCCTCTCTCCCTCCCTCGCCCCTCTCTCGATCCCTCCCTCCCTCTCTCCCTCCCTCCCTCCCTCTCTCCCTCCCTCCCTCTCTCGCCCTCCCTCCCTCCCTCCCTCCTCTCTCCCTCCTTCTCACCCTCGCTCCCTCCCTCCCTCTCACGCTCCTTCCCTCCCTCTCTCCCTCCCTCGCTCCATCCCTCTCCCTCCCTATCCCTCCCTTCCTCCCTCCCTCTCCCTCCCTATCCCCCCTACCCTCTCCCTCCCTCCATCTCTCCCTCACTCCCACTGTCGCTCTCTGCCGCCATCACTCCCTCCCTCTCTACTTCTCTCCCTCCCATCCCTCCCTCCCTCCCTCTCTCCCGCCCTCCCTCTCTCCCTCCCTGCCTCCCTCCTGCCTCTCTCCCACGCTCCCTCCCTCTCTCTCTCCCTCCCTCTCTCCCTCCCACTCTCGCTCTCTCCCCTCCATCCCTCCCTTTCTCCTCGTTCCCTCCCTCTCTCTCCTCCCTCCCTCCCTCTCTCTCCCCTCCCTCCGTCTCTCTCTCTCTCCCCTCCCTCCCTCTCTCCCCTCCCTCCCTCCCTCGCTCTCTCTCCCCTCCCTCCCTCCCCTCCCTCCCTCCCTCTCTCCCCTCCCTCCCTCCCTCTCTCGCACTCTCCTCCCCCTCTCTCCCCTCCCTACCTCTCTCCTTCCTCCCTCTCTCTCCCCTCCCTCCATCTCTCTCTCTCTCCCCTCCCTCTGTCGCTCTCTCTCCCCTCCGTCCCTCTCTCTCTCCCCCTCCCTCTCTCCCTCCCTCCCTCCCTCTCTCTCTCCCTCCCTCTCTCCCTCTCTCCCTCTCTCCCTCGCTCCCTCCCTCTCTCCCCTCCCTCCCTCTCTCTCTCCCCTCCCTCCCTCTCTTCCCTTCCTCTCTCCCCTCCCACCCTCTCTCCCTCCCTCTCTCCCTCTCTCTCTCCCTCCCTCTCTCCCTCTCTCGCTCTCTCCTCCCTCCCTCCCTCCCTCCCTCTCTCTCTCCCCTCCCTCCCTCTCTCCCCTCCCTCCCTCTCTCCCCTCCCTCTCTCCCCTCCCTCTCTCTCTCCTCTCCCTCTCTCTCTCCCTCCCTCTCTCCCTCTCTCCCTCCCTCTCTCCCTCTCTCTCTCCATCCCTCCCTCCCTCCCTCCCTCTCTTCCCTTCCTCTCTCCACTCCCACCCTCCCTCCCTCCATCTCTCCCTCTCTCTCTCCCTCTCTCTCTCCCCTCCCTCTCTCTCTCCCCTCCCTCCCTCTCTCCCCTCCCTGTCTCTCCCCTCCCTCTCTCTCCCTCCCTCCCTCTCTCCCTCCCTCCCTCTCCCTCCCTCCCTCTCTCCCTCTCTCCCCTCCCTCTCTCTCTCCCTCCATCCCTCCCTCCATCCCTCCCTCCCTGTCTCTCCCTCCCTGAATGCTGTGACATTCCCAGGGGCTGGGCTGAGGGAGTGACACCCGGCAGAGTGCAGGAAGCGGGAATAGTTTGATGTGATGGATGAGTGTGAATGGAAACACCCTCTGTGTGTGTCTGTGCCTCCCTCTCAGTGTTTATGAAGCAGGAGCAGTTTGAGGCTCAGTTGTGAGAGAGAGTGAGGGAGAGAGGGGGAGAGGGAGAGAGGGAGAGGGAGCAGCCGGTCTCCGACATGCAGCGGCCCAATGGGCAGGGAACTGCCTTTTCCATCGACTCTTTGATCGGATCGAGCCAGCCTCGCCCAGGACACTTGGTCTACACGGGTTACCCCATGTTCATGCCGTACCGGCCGCTGGTCATCCCGCAGACTCTGCCGCCGTCGCCCCTGCCGTCCGGGATCCCCCCCCTCACCCCCCTCGCCTCCTTCGCCAGCCGCCTGACCAACACTTTCTGTGCCAGCCTGGGCCAGGGGGTGCCCTCCATGGTGGCACTAACCACGGCCCTGCCCAGCTTCACCGACTCTGCGCAAACTTACTTCCCGGCCCAAGAGCTTCCCAGCGGCCGCCCCGATCCCGGCTCCCGGAGGCAGGACAGCGGCTCCCAGGATCCCGGAATCCCGGACCCCGACTCCCACATCCTGCAACTCAGCCAAACCTTCCCAAACCTGGCAGGTGAGAACCGGGAATTCCGCGGAAAATCCGGGGGCAATCGGTGGGAAATCGAGCAAAAGTCCGGGAAAGATTCTGGAGAATTCAGGAAAAATTCGGGAAAGATCAGAGAAAAAAATTAGGGGAAAATCCGCAGAGAATTTCAGGGTAAATCCGAGGGAAATGCGTGAAATTTCCCGGGAAGGTCCAGGGAGAAATCCCGGGTAAAATAGGGGGAAATTCGGGGTAAATCCAGGGAGAACTGGAAGAATCCCGATTAAAATGATTTTGGGAACGAGTGGGTCGGGAGATTGGTGGAAATCGGATGCGATTTTCTGGAGAATTTGCGCTTTTCCCGGATGCGGGAAGTTTGGAAAGTTTTTATTCCGATGTTAAGTCCCGGGCAGTTGACCGCTCCTGCGCCTATCAG